>NC_056725.1:1949210402-1949300402 GCF_019279795.1 Protopterus annectens | reverse complement strand
GTTTAGTTGTTGAACTGTAGTATGTTTATTTTTCTTTGGCTAATGATAGATAGCTTGATCGTTAGCCTTTCAAAGTAAGCCTTCATACTACTGAATGAAATATTCTGTAATGTATGGACATATACAATAGTGTGTTTGCAGCTTTGCAAGAATAGTTGTCTGATTTGCTTAACTTCTCATCTGTATATAGATACAGTGCAACAAAATCCATCTATCCAAAGCCATATACAATTTGCTTCTCACATTACTCTTTCCAGTTAACTTCCCCATTACCTTACTGCTATCAACTATAAATCCCCCTGTCATCCTCAGACTGCATTTCTCCCTCCAGAGTTTTCATACCAGCACTTACTTCCCCCCACCCTGAACACACACTAGGCCCTCCAATTATTCCTTGTCCCTATCTCTTCATACTTTTGTCTATTGCAACCCTCACCTACAGCAACTCTCTTATGCTACACTGTGTTACCCCCCTTTCACAATAATACTTTTGCTTTGTTTCATTAGTCCCAGTTATCTGAGCGTTCTTCCTTCTCCCTTAACCCTCCTTTCTTTTTTTTATTTTTTGTTGGTTAGCGAAACTGCTTACAGCTTCCAAGCCCACTGATCGACCCTGTCTGGAACCTCCTGAGGTCAAGATTCCCCTATGGTGTCTTCCTGTACATCAAGAGGGTATTCTAAGTATGTCCAGCCTAAACTGTTAATTGCCTTATACAGATCACCTTAAAGCCCTATCACTATATACCAGGTCTCCTACTGGTTACCAAGAGATGATCTATGTCTGGCATACAAGGCATCCTTGGATCCAGCACTGATAGACCTTTTGGACATCCACAAAATGAACAGTGTCAGAACCATTAGATCCAAGGATTTAAATTTTGCCTGTGACATAAATAGGCCATGCCGATGAGTCACAAATGTATCTCAGAGGGTCCCCATGCACTGGAACAAGCTTCCCATCCATGTGAAGCAGAGTCCATCCCTAGCCCTATTTAAGCATAACTTATAGGTAGGAAATTGGAAATCATCCCTGTTGCCACCTCTCCATTTTTTTTTCCGGACTATCCACAAATCAAATCAATTCTCTGGTAGTCAGGAAAACACTGTACAAACTCCAGTATTCTGTTTATCAAAAGGAAACAGACTATCAGTGTTTATTAAATTGGCTGCTTTACTATGCTTTTTTACAGAAAAGCATAGTAAATCATCTGAAAGCAGGCATCCGGAACATAAAAAGAGGGCGTTCCCATAATCTGACATCGCTCTGATGTCACAAAATGGGTGGGGCATGGATGGGAGAGGGGGAATGGGTGGAGTTATGGGTGATGTGAGGAGTGTGACCTTAGTCTGGTTTTAGCCACAAAGAAAGCTGGCAACCCTAAAGGTAGGTAGTCACTACAGGAAAATAATGGACCTTTCATTGGTGGTAAGACTAGACACCATAGACTTCAGGCCTCAAAGCTCTTCTGGGTGGTTCATTGTTCCCCTGTAATGCCCACTCTATCAGTCAAAATTGCTTTTATAGCAAAGTGTGCTCTTTATTACTAAGGCGGACACAGAAAAAATATATTCAGTCTTGAATAACCTGTTTTATCTCATTAAGAGGTGTGGGGAAAATAGCCTATCCAGTCAAGCAGTTAGTTGGTTTAAGGCAGACAAATGAATCCCAAACATGACATTAGTCTATTGCAGGATACACAGATACACTTAAATACACACACACACACACACACACACACACACACACACACACACACACACACACACACACACACAGGCATACACCCACATGATGCAAGCATATAATTAAGCTTTATGTCAGTGAGAATGATAATTTGCTGAGGCACATAACAAAGGAAAATATATTTCAAGGTATCTGATTTTTGACTGCACTGCAGATCACAAGCAAGCCTCCATGTTTTACAAATGTATTACTGAAAGTAGTTTTCCAGCAGTAAAACAAAGACTTCACATTAAGATAACATATATGTTGGGACATAAGCCCAGTTAGATATTACCAGATAGAGTTATCTGGTGACCAGTGTTAGAGCTGTTCAGTTCATCCATTGCCCATTTTAATTATTTTTTTTTAATTTTATATTTGTTAAATGGTAAGCCCACTGGATAAACTGTCCTTTTTCCTTTTTCAGGGTTGACCTGGCGGCACTTTCTGGTAAAGTCACTTGTTCAGAATCACAAAGCAGGCAAATGGAGGAGAAGAGAATCAAACCTTACATCCTTGATCGTATGAAGTAGCTCAGTAACAGGAGAGATCCATAATCCTCTCCCACTAACTACAAAAAGAAAGCATTGGCTTGATGTACTTTGTATCAAAATGCATATAGACTGAATCATAGCTACAAAATCTTTTCACCTTAAAAGTAATCATGGATTTTCTCCCGCCCTAGCTACATTTTCCCAATCCAAATGACCCAAATTAATCAATCTACAAAATAAATTACAGTAGTAGTTTATACAATTAATGTTTTACGTATTGGCACTCTAAAAAATTGAACCACATGAAAAGGGACTGGTCTGCTTTTATTCTACATTTTAATGGGTCACAGCTTTCGCCATCATCTTCAACTATATAAAACAAGTCCATCTGAGCTACAAGCTCTGGAAACAGGCTCTGGTGCCTTGCTTTGCCTTTTGACTTCCCCATACTGAGCAGATACATTTCTGAAATCTAATCCAAGATGCTGGATTTGTGGATCATTTAGATGCAGTATTCAGCAACATATACTATGTAACCACCCTAGTCTGTTACAAACAAACAGTGGTACTCCAAGGAACATGTCAGCAAATTATTGCAAACGAATTTCATTTTCATCTGAAACTGTTCTATTCAGCATCCTTCTGATAACGTGATACTGGTACAAAACTGGAAAGATGTTGCTTCATATATCTTGCACTTTAAAACCTGGGAAATCTTAACAAAGAAGACCAAGAAGTAGGGATGGGCAAGCCTTAGCTGTCTCAAGCTTGGTTCGAGCCTCAGTATAACCTTGGCTGTGACTCATGATCCAGCAGGTTAAAGAGCCAAGAGAGAGCTGAGTGACAATTATACATTTTTTTTGAGTAACTGCAAACTGTTGACTCAGACCAGACCTGCAGACTGTGAGTACTTCCTGTTTAGTCAAGTCTTCATACCTAAGCACTGGGATTGGCTGGAACACCAGACAGGGTGGTGCCACATACCACAGTGCTGAAAAGGAAGGAGATGTAAACATCTTTAATGGGAGAGGACTATTATAGGAGATTGCAGTTGGGCAATTCTTTTATAAAATGATTTGCAGTTCATTTTAAGGATGAGTGATGCATTATTCCTTTACTCCAGAGTGCCTGCATGTTTGTATGGAATGGAAGGAACCTGTTTCAGTGAGAGAAACAGACATCAGGAGAGCTAGGAAAGCACTACCAATGCTAAGGGCAACATGGGTAGAATTCCTTTCTTTTTCTTTGTTTTTATCGAGGTAAGCCCCCGTTTCTCAATTGTCTGAGAGTTTTAGCTTGATGCTGTAAATCTCTAAGAGGTGCTTAGTGTATGTTTGGGGGTGACTATATGTGTTCAAGACTAACATGTTGAAATTACTACATTATTGTAGTAGTTATGGTTGATATGATTTGTTGGAGGACAGTATCCATCCAAGAGCAAAGTCTGCCATAATTATTATTATTATTATTATTATTATTATATTTTGTAGCAACTTCACGGTCAGAGTTGATGCACCTTCTCAGAAGGGGTGCAGTCCAATGGGACAGTGTGTGTGTTTTGTACCAAACAGGTTATAAAGAATGCTGAATTTTTTTATTACTGTGGGTTGCCTTAAGGGAACTGAAATATGGTTTCTTACGCAAAACAACTCACAAGGCATTTGCTGTTCCATTTTGGCATTGTATCTAGTTTTTACCTTGGGGTTGTTTGACCATTTCTTGCAAAGTGTGGTTGAACTACTGTGCAGTAAATCATTAGAACAAGAGGAGAAAATTATTTTTTTTCACGAGCCAGGATAACATTCCTGTTCCTGCATACATAATGATGCCTTGAATGCTAATGCTTATTATACATGTTTTCCCATTTTTAATTCAGACCTGTAGCTTGGGTACAGTGAAGGAGGTGGTTGTGTGGAAGCTGTTGGGAAGTGTGATCATCATACCATCAGCATTCATTTATTTGAGTGAATGCAGGTAATGTCTGTTGCGCTATAACTGTAGTATTGTTTTTTTTTTTGTACTTAAATAATTACCTCTGGACTTCCAGGTGTATTTATTTTTAACAGAGCTGTTGCTTGCTGCAATTGCCTGCTGTTGCTCAATTCTTATTGGGCTCTAAGTGCCAAGCCGGACCCTTGGCTCAGCTGTAGCTTGACTCTTCTTCATAAATCCCAGACTTGCCCACCTTTACCAAGAAGTACATGAATCTGTTCATAAGATACCACTTACGTTAAAGAGAATATTCCAAGAATCAGAGAAAAAAAAGACAAACGTTTACCCCCTAATGTATGCATGCACTGAATGGCATATATTTTTTACATTGTTTTTCTATGTTGCTCTAATAATGGCAATCAAAGCTGAATATTTAGCTGTCTTGGAATATCTAGTGATACTCATCATCATCTTTCGGCTTTTCCCGTTAGCGTTCACCACATTGGATCATCTCTTTCCATTTCTTCCTATCCTCTGCATCTTGCTCTGTCACACCAACCGCCTGCATGTCCTCTCTCACCACGTCCATAAACCTTATCTTAGGCCTTCCTCTTTTCCTCTTACCTGGCAGCTCCATCCTTAGCATCTTTTTCCCAATATACCCATCATCCCTCCTCAGCACATGTCCAAACCAATGCAATCTTGCCTCTCTAGCTTTGTCTCCAAACCTTCCAACCTGGGCTGACCCTCTAATATACTTATTCCTAATCCTATCCATCCTAGTCACACCAAGTGCAAATCTTAACATTTTTAACTCTGCCACATCCAGCTCTGACTCCTGCCTTTTTGTCAATGCCACTGTCTCCAACCCATATAACATAGCTGGTCTCACTACCCTCTTGTAGACCTTCCCTTTCACTCTTACTGGTACCCGTCTGTCACAAATCACTTCTGACACTCTTCTCCACCCATTCCACCCTGCCTGTACTCTCTTCTTCACCTCTCTTCCACATTCACCATTACTCTGAACTGTTGATCCCAAGTACTTAAACTCATCCACCTTTACCAACTCTACTCCCTGCATCCTCACCATTCCTCTACCCTCCCTCTCATTTACACACATATATTCTGTCTTAGCCCTGCTGACCTTCATTCCTCTGCTCTGTAGAGCATATCTCCACCTCTCCAGAGTCTCCTCAACCTGATTCCTACTCTCACTACAGATCACAATGTCATCTGCAAACATCATAGTCCACAGGGCCTCCTGTCTGATCTCATCTGTCAACCTGTCCATCACCACTGCAAATAAGAAAGGACTCAGAGCTGATCCTTGATGTAATCCCACCTCCACCTTAAATGGATCTGTCACTCCCACTTCAGTCCTCACCACTGTCACACTACCCTCGTACATATCCTAAACCACTCTTACATACTTCTCTGCCACTCCCGACTTCCTCATACAATACCACAACTCTTCTCTAGGCACCCTGTCATATGCTTTCTCCAAGTCTACAAAGACACAATGCATCTCCTTCTGACCTTCTCTGTATTTCTCCAATAACACTCTCAGAGCAAACATTGCATCTGTAGTGCTCTTTCCTGACATGAAACCATACTGCTGATCACTAATCATCACCTCCCTTCATAACCTAGCTTCTACTACTCTTTCCCATAACTTCAAGCTGTGACTGATCAACTTTATCCCTCTGTAGTTACTGCAGCTCTGCACATCACCCTTATTCTTAAAAATAGGTACCAAAACACTTTTTCTCCACTCCTCAGGCATCTTCTGACTTTCCAAAATTTCATTAAACAATCTAGTTAAAAATTCCACTGCCATTTCTCCTAAGCACCTCCATGCTTCCATTGGGATGTCATGTGGGCCAACAGCCTTTCCATTCTTCATCCTGTTCATAGCTGTCCTTACTTCATCCTTGCTAATCTGTTTCACTTCCTGATTCACTATCCCCACATCATCCAGCCTTCTCTCTCTCTCATTCTCTTCATTCATCAGCCTCTCAAAATATCTAGTCATATTGCAGAGACATATTTATTTGGTTGTGTTAACCATATAATAGTAACAATGTCTGTACCCAGTCATTTGGGTCTGTTTTTCTTTAGGTTGCTGCATAACTGTCCCAAGATACAAAGACTTCAGTTTGCTATATTAAGTAGGGCTGCAGGTTCCATCTTGCAATGGTGTGTAAGGAGAAAGCCTCTCAAAGCAAACTCATGGTTTCTTTGTTTTATTGAACTCTCATTTACAGATTCAGTAATGTGCAAGTTGGCCATGATGAAGTATTCTGCAAATGAATGCGGAGCATTTATTTGGTGGGAGCAGAATGCATTTTATTTATAAGTCAAGGAATCCTATGAATACATGTTCTGAAATGATATTATGCTATTAGCATTTACAGAATTGAAAAAGAACCGTCATTTTCTGATATCTTTTTGTCTTTTCCTCATCCACTCCAAATTCTTTCATTCCGCACTGCAGTTTTTTGTTTTAGTAACTTAATCTTTTACAAATTACATCTCTTTTTAAGGGTGCTGGAAAACCTCATATTATGGCCAGGTGGTTTGATGAAGTTTAAATCCTGACACTGCCACTAAATATGTCAGAAATGGTGACATGGATGAGGCTTAATTACCACTAATGCCACCTAAAATTATACAGATTGATGTATTACTGTCGCCAGTATGAAGAACAGGCCCTAGATATCACCATTTGGGTGGTGTCTCAAGGCATACCACTGATATGGAGAAGTCTAATTTAGTAATCAATTCACAAAATGCAGCCTGCTCTAAAGAGCATAAATGGAATGTGTACCACTTCCCCTGGGTATGAACTTTCAACACTGACTCCTAGATGTGACTGCTCACAGGCCACCTTCAGAGCAGCGTCTTTAAACTAGCATGGCAGGTCCCATTCTCACTACTCTTTCAGTCAACCAGAGTGTGTCTCCCAGTGCCTTTAACCCATGGTAAATACTAATAACATAAATTAATATTTTTGCACACACACTTGCACAAAATTCTTGGGAATGATTAACAGAATTATCCAATTCCCCACCACTTTATTTCTGGTACAGTAACACTGCCACTACCATGGAACCTCAAGTTACCTGCTGCTCTTAATTAAGCCAAATGGGAACTCAAACACATTAATATTTAAATGATTGAGAAAAGTTATGGTATGCTAACCTCTACTTTTAAATTGTTTGCTTGTTTTTATGAAATAATTCACCCAGGCTATGCCTTTAAAAGGTAAGTTTTTATCTGGTACTACCCCAGTTAACAAATATAAATAAAATAATACTACAGTGGTAAATGGTGACTCTCTTGTCAGATAATACATAGCAATAATAAATATATATAGTATAGAGACCAGTCACAAGAATTTAAAAGTGAACAAATAATTTCTGTTTAAGTAATGAGACTTACAGTGTTGTTAGAGATTAAATATTCAGAGGATTAAGACGTGCATATGGAATAATAACATAGCATCAGTTATACTAGACATAGTAGGTACAGTGAAAGCTGATCTACAGCTAACTAAATACCCTAACATTCTCTTCATTAACATCATTAGATTTAACTACTCCCTTTGGACAAATATTTAAAATATTCACAGGTAGAACACAAACCTTTTCACGGATGAGTTACTAATTTTTTCCAAGCAAAGACAAGACAGAACTAAGATCAGCCTCAGGTGTTTATACATATTTCAGCTAATCACTTCTGTGCTGTTTCCCAGGATACCATTACATCATTTCCTTTTGCAGAACACATATCAGACTGCATTAGAAAAACAGGATATCCCACTTTGATATCTCTACACATTGTAGAGGAGTCCTTCGACAACACAGTTCTTCACAAAAGCCTTTTGCTACAGTAAAATGAAGTAAACCACTTATTCTACCTGTAAAGGACAAGGGCTTCATTACATCAGCCCAGAAACAATACAAAACACCACTACACTGGCTGTAGTTTAATGTTTCTGCTTTCTTTTCACAGTTTTAGTCAGGTACTTCTTTGATTTAGATTAATGTCTATTGTTGTAAGAAAGTCCTTCTGTATTGCACAGCTTATAAATAAAAGGATTGTGTCTAGATCTAGGGATGTCATTGTTCCCGTTTACTCAGCCCTCATCAGACCAGTCATTGAATATAATGCCCTGTTTGACATGTATCTATCGAGACACATGCAACAACTGGAATGCCTACAGCGATACCTTAGTGAAAGGTTACAAGGCCTAAACAGCATGTCCTACAAGCAACAAACCAAAGCCCTCTCTCTATAATCGATATTCTACAAACTGCTACAAGGTGACCTGTGTCTGGCATACAAGGCATCCTCCGACCCAATACTGATGGATTTACTGCACATCAGCAAGTCAAAGGGCATCATAAATACTTTGTCTAGGGATCTAAACCTCTTCTTCAACATCAATAGAATAGCTTGGAGGGGCAAGTATATTTCACAGAGGATACTGCTGCTATGGAACAGAGTCCCCATCCACATAAAACAAAGTTAAACTCTGTCAATTTTGAAGTGCAACTTAGAGCTATGGACAGGAAATAAAAGCATTTACCCCAGGACTACCCCTGGTACTACTAACATACAGAATCAGGTCCTAAATGCTTTATGCTATGTATGGGTCCCCTTAAATTATCTATGGTATGATCCCAGTTATTCTCCTGTGACAGATACGTTTAAGGTGGAGGTGGGATTACATCAAGGATCAGCTTTGAGCCCTTTCTTATTTGCAGTGGTGATGGACAGGTTGACAGATGAGATTAGACAGGAGGCCCCATGGACTATGATGTTTGCAGATGACATTGTGATATGTAGTGAGAGTAGGGACCAGGTTGAGGAGACCCTGGAGAGGTGGAGATATGCTTTAGAGAGGAGAGGAATGAAGGTCAGCAGGGCTAAAACAGAATATATGTGTGTAAATGAGAGGGAGAGTAGAGGAATGGTGAGAATGCAGGGAGTAGAGTTGGTAAAGGTGAATGAGTTTAAGTACTTGGGATCAACAGTTCAGAGTAATGATGAGTGTGGAAGAGAGGTGAAGAAGAGAGTACAGGCAGGGTGGAATGGGTGGAGAAGAGTGTCAGGAGTGATTTGTGACAGACGGGTACCAGTAAGAGTGAAAGGGAAGGTCTACAGGAGGGTAGTGAGACCAGCCATGTTATATGGATTGGAGATGGTAGCATTGACGAAAAGGCAAGAGTCAGAGCTGGATGTGGCAGAGTTAAAGATGTTAAGATTTGCACTTGGTGTGACTAGGATGGACAGGATTAGGAATCAGTATATTAGAGGGTCAGTTCAGGTTGGACAGTTTGGAGACAAAGCAAGAGAGGCGAGATTACGTTGGTTTGGACATGTGCTGAGGAGGGATGCTGGGTATATTGGGAAAAGAATGCTAAGGATGGAGCTGCCAGGTAAGAGGAAAAGAGGAAGGCCTAAGATAAGGTTTATGGATGTGGTGAGAGAGGACATGCAGGCGGTTGGTGTGAAAGAGCATGATGCAGAGGACAGGAAGAAATGGAAACAGATGATCTGCTGTGGTGACCCCTAACGGGAACAACCGAAAGAAGATGATGATGATGATCCCAGTTATTCTCCTTAGGAGTAATATATAATTATCGGCCATGGGATGAGTAAGGCCAATCTGTAATTGTATGAGATGGGTTATTTTGCGCACAAAAGAGACAACTGGCTAAGCTTAAAATGGTCTGCAAGGGCAGCAAGCCTTGTACTTACCCATGAACCTTTGACCTAATTACATTTTTGCTGAACTAGCACAAAAGATGCAAGAGGTTATATGTTCAAACAGCTGATTCCTGTTTTTCTTTCCTTCCTTCCCCTTTTACATTTATAAGTGAAAAGGTCACAAAGTTCCCACATTTTACAGACTAAACGTGTCACTATTAGAACTTAAGAAAGGCAAAACAAATACATAACATCTTTAATTCAGATTTCTTTAGCATGAAATAAGTCCAGGCGAAATACCTTAATTTGAAAAAAATTATGAATAAACAAAGGATTTGTAAATTGTCCATGCTTAGAATCCAGAGAGATGTCAGAGCAGATTGAGAGCTAAGAGGGAGAAGGATAAGATGATGCACATTGAGTGATGACATGGTGTAAAGATACAAAATGGTGCATTAATACAATAAACAGGTTACAAAGCAACTGGTATTTAATTTAGACTCGTATATAAAGTATGGTGTAAAACATTAAGCAAGCCCTTCTAAATTGTCCTCTTCTTCTAATTAAATGCAAACTCCCTAGATCCTAATCAGGATCTTACTTCAATTTCTATTTCTAAAGGTCTTGTTTCACGCCACGAGTTATTAACCTATTTTAGTCTGCCTGTTCTGTAAACACCCTTTTGGAAAAGTAAGCTGTTTTTGCATTACCTCTTGCTTTTCTCCCACTGACTTCATATCATGTCACATCTTGTTTAATTAATAAGCATCTCTTCATAAAAAAGCCCTACCCTTTACACCAAATTTACTTCAAAGTTACAATGCTTCTATCAATATGCCACAATTTCTATGTAAATTATATAAACTGCAGTCCTACTGTTTCTGGGACTCCTTTCTTTATGACATACAATTTGTACCATTTTCCCTTTTAAAACTGTATACCCATTGTCTAGTTTTGTCAAAATGCAACACACAACATTGTGGGTATTTACAAATAGGACCTCCACAGTTGCCAATCCAGTCACAGGAAGGACTTTGCCACTTACCTACACAGTGGAACTGCTATCATTGTACATGTTTGACAAAATCAACCACCATCACCCGGTTTTTAGTTCTTTAACAGAGTTGAAAGGAGATGGATATTCTCATGGAAAGGAGAGTGATAAGCCCCACAATGCTTCATTTTTCAACAGATCCCTAGTATTGAAGTTCTACTGCTACCGAGGATATTGTAAAGAGGAACTGGAATATACTTACAAGTGATGAAAGGTTAAGACCAGTCATAGGGTAAGAACCAGTATTTATATACAAAAAGGCAAAATATATAAAAAACATTATGGAGGGAGCTGAAAATGTTCAGAATTCTAGGAATGGTAGTAGAGGCACTAGAAAGTGTGGTGATTGTAATCAGTGTAAATTTATTTGTGAGGTGGATTCTCTCACTCTTAAAAACGTATTAGATAGTATTGTTTTTCCAACAAAAGGGAACTGTACTACAAAGGGTGTTGTCTACTTGGTTATCTGCTCAAAATGTCCAGCATTTTATGCTGGTAAAACTGAGCGAGTATTTAAAAAGCATATTTATGAACACAGCTACGACATTATTAAAGGCAATGCCAGTAATGCTTTATTTAGACATTGTGGCTAATGTGACGCTTTCAAATAATTCAATGTTATTATTCTAGAAAAAAATTCAATTAAATAAAAGGGGATTCCTAGGTTAACAAAATAGACCACAAGAAATTATTATGGCAATTGAAATTAGATGCCATGCATTCCTTGGGTTTGAATGAATTTGTGTCCCTAATGCCAGTTCTGAAACAAAGGGTAGCTAAACTTTGATACACTTTGATACATTTGCCTTTAAGATTAATTCATCATTACCCAATTGTTGTAGTTTATAGTTGTTATTTATTATTTATTGCATCTATCCATTTGCATTTGCTTGTTTTCAAAGTTCTTTTTAAGGTGTTCCGAACTGTGTTCATATGGTTGAATATTGACACAGTGTCTTTAAATGTTTATGATTTTAATTGTTTAATTAAAATTGAATCATGTGCTTACGCTGATAAGTTATATAAGGTTTACATTTTCACAATGGTATTTGTTCTGATGAAGTCCTGTTTTTTCATTCTGTGGGATGAAAAGCTGTTTAAACTTCATTTTACAATTCATCTTTCTTATTTATGTGGAGTGCATTAAACTGCTTTTAAACTACCTCTTTAGTTCTGCTATTCAGGAACTTCTTCCCATATTAGGTGTACTTTCTGTTCCTATTGTTTTTATGTTTAGTACACTTGCACCTTACTGAATGATTCTAATATTAAGTATTCTTGCCTACTTACATGTAAATTAACTCTTTATCTATGCAATATTATATCCTATGAATGAAAGTACTACTCAACATCTTGTGTACAAGTACAGATAGATTACCTGAATAAATTTAGAGAAATTAATTTATTTGCATATATTTTGCATTATGGGCAGCAGAGTGATACAGCAGCCAATACTACTGCCTCATAGCAGTTGGGCCTGTACTTTTGTTCTTGGCTGGAAGACCTTCTGTGTAGAGTTCGCATGCTATGTCTATGTCCACGTGGGTTTTCAGTGAGTGTTCTGCCCTCCTTTTACATTCCATATGCATGCTGTAGATGAACTGGAATTCCACCAATATGTCTGTGCTTGTGCGTGTGCGTGTGCGTGTGCGTGTGCGTGTGTGTGTGTGTGTGTGTGTGTGTGTGTGTGTGTGTGTGTGTGCCATGTACACGCTTGCATCATATCCCAGTCCATAGGACAATTTAATCTGAAAATGAGCATCTGTATTACTAGCTCAGTGAAGCTTCTAAATTAGCTGAAAAAGTATAACTGTTGGCTTTTGGTCATAATCCTAATAGTAATTTGTCCAACATGCAAGCACTATTGGGAGAGGAGCTATCCTGACTGACTACAGTTTTTGAATGAGGAAGATTATGTAACACTGTCCAAATGTTGTACAGTTAAATGTATTTTTACTGTCAGGTGTTGCATATGGTTGGCATTCCACTGGAAAGGTAATTCAGTTTTTAAGTGAGGATGTAAAGTAGTGTACTGTAATATGACCTATTCAATACACAGTAATAGCAATAGTATAGTTAAAGGGACAGTCCCAGAGACTTTTTGTTTTGATTCTGGTCTTTGTTTACATTTTCAGTCTGGCTTTCTGAGCATGTACTTTGGCTGTGGGGGTTGGGGAAAGGGTCCTTACAGGAAGTTTAAATGGCCTTAGTCAAATTCTATCTCAAACTGCAGTTGTACTCAAAACAGCTCTCACTGAGTCATTCATTAGTTTCACCTGTGATTTTTATCCTCAGAGAAAAGTAGCCTTTCAGGAATTTTATGACCTCACTTGCTACTACCTTGCAGGAAAGGATTTGAGCATTGCAAAGCTAAAACGTTAGTAAACAGAGTTTTCTGTTCATTTCCTGTCATATTTTATTTTGTGCACATTTCTGAATGCTAGTCAAGTGCTATGATGTTATGCATCACTGCCACATGCTCTCTAGAAAGTATGATGCACGTTTCAAACAGTAGTAGAAGTGGTCTTTTTTTTTTCATGTTTTGTTTTTTGATCTCAATACTAGCCAAGTATAATGGCTTTCTGTCCTGCTGCTAAAAACATATGTGTGGTGCAAGCAACAGATTCATTTTAAACAATGAAGTCACAATGGGGCTGTGCAGTATGGCAACCTATGAAGGTTATACGCAGTGGCAGCTCGTGATATCAGACTGTAGCCCCCCCAGGTGTGAACTGAACCACAATGGTGCAGTCCTACAAATCCTCCATACAAAGTGAATCTGAACTGCTGCCTTACCAGTCCGGATTCAGGAAGAAGGAAGCAGACTGCTGATTCCCCAGAAGGCTATGTTGTGCTAACCGCATAGACTGGAAGGGGATCGGTCTGCAGAGTCAGCAGTCTTGGAATGTTCCCAGGAAAGAGCCAAGAAACTGGAAGTGTGTATTCCAGTGCAAATGCAGGATTGCACAGGAGGCTCAGGATGAAGAAGATGTGTGTGTGTAATGCCCCATTTGGTTTATACTGGTGGCTAGAGAGATTGCTGGTGGTGGTTAGAGAATACCTCAGGCTTGAATCCTGTACCTTGGGTGCAGGTAACAAGAGCCTGAATTCTCTACACACCACCATTTGTGAAACTTTTGCAGATTTTTGCCTCATATTTTGTTCTGTTCTGTTCCTCATAAAATCTGTGGTTTCTGAGCTTTTAATTCCTTAAATAGTTGATGGTGCAGTGGTAGCTTTGTTGCCTCACAGCTATAGGTTCTCTGGTTTGATTCATGGCAGGGGTGCCTTCTGTATGGAGTCTGCATGTCCTCCCTGTGTTTGTGTGGGTTTGTTCTGGTGTCCTCCCATGTTGCAAAGACATGTGCCTGCAATATTTCTCCCTGGGCTTCTGCTGAAAATTGACTTTTGTTCCAAGTCAGACTTTTCTGGCTCACAAATGTTAAATAAATACAATTGACAGGCATTTGAATTTCAGACTTCATATTCTTCAGAAAGTACATAGTAACATAAAACCTTTTATTCTTGCAATTTTCTAAGTTTATAAGATGAATATTTGAAATTTGTCCCTATTTTTGGGACTGTATTCCTGCATTATTGGCTTTGTCCAGGTTTTCTGTGCAAAAGTTGAGAGCTATGGTGAGAACTGAATTCACTTAATATGTTTGAGGGCTGTATTCCCCCATTACTGTCTTTGTCCAGGTCTTTTGTGATAAGAGGTTGACAGCTATGGTGAGAACTGAATTCACTAAATGGTAGCCATTTAAGTTTCAATCTTCCTCTCTTTCACAAAACAGCTGATTTGGCATAGTGGTATGTTGCTCTGACTGTTTTGCACAGGGTCCTGGGTTCAAGACTTGGCAGTGAAATGGATGGTGGTAACACATCATTGTATTCTAGTAACTTTCCAATATTATACAAGCAATGTTTAAAATGTGTCCCTGGTTTTTGGGCTTTTGTCCCTTCCCAATACATTTTGTCTTTTTCCAGATTTCTTGTGTTGAAAGTTGAGAGATACAGCTGAGTGTTGAGTAGACTTTACAAGGAGCTGAGAGCTGCAGGGGAAGAGAAGTTTAATGCTGCTTATGCTGAGACTGCATGCATTGTTATAGCATGACAGGTAGTGTACTTGCTTTTGATGCAGAAGGCTGTGGGTTCTACTCGCACAGTATGTAGATGCATTGCAGATATTGTACTGTGTTGTAAATGGGGTGGATGCTGATATCTTAAGAATGTCGTCTTTGGTGAAGATACCTAGTAACTATGAACCCGTCCATTATTTGCCAGCCATTCCCTATTGCAACATTACTAGCTTATCATTTTTTAATATAATATAGGCAATTTATTCCTCAAGGGTAACAGGCACTTTATTTGTAGATGAAACAATGAAATATAAAGTTGTTTGCTAGCAGCAACCTCTTAATTAGTTACATATATTTTAATGTGGAATTATTTAGATGAATTTTACTTCTGCAGAGATTGTGCATATTTACTGATACTGGTAGATTGTAGAAGTTTGAGTAGACTTTTATGATGGAAATGTCCTCAGAGTGGCAGTTTTGTCATTATTGGTGCATGTATTTTGTTTCATTGTTTACTGGAAAAATGTTCAAAACAATAAATTTAAAACACCCTCTAACAACTGTACTGTATTATGCAAGAAATATAATTTAATGCAATCAGGAAGGTGCATCACAGAACACATGTATGTTTTGTGTGCAAGGGGCCTATCATTTGAAAATAGCCCAAAGTTAATCTTTATCTGCAACTAGCCAAATGTATTTTCTTTGAATGTGGGTTCCAATGCTCTTTCAATGAATGTGAGTTTCAAGGGCAGAGAAGTTTTAATGCTAAGTCTGTTTTCATTGTGAGACTGCATTGCTTTGTTCAGATGATGTCTTAGTGTTTGTGCTGTAAAATGCAAAATAAAACTTTCAAATGAAGTCCAAATCATCGTAGAAGTAAAGCAGTGTGCACATTAGTGTTTATGGTAAATGGAGTGAAATAGCCAAATAATGGTTCAATGGAATGGCTGCAGGGGAGGATCCAATCAACCATGATTTTGTGAGGGGGAAGGGCGGCAAACTCAAAGACAGCCCCGGCTGAACTATACCTGTCAACTGTCCAGTTTTTCACAGAATGAATAGATTTTTGCTTCTTATTTTTGGTTTGTTCCTCATAAAATGTGTGGTTTTCTGGCAAATCATTTAGGAATTAAGTCACTAAATAATGACAGACACTGAGTTTCAGACTTCATAACCTTCAGAAAAATGCAAGACCTGTTATTCTATCAACTGTCTCAGTTTATACAAGAGCAATTTTCAGTACTGTTTATATGTTCCCCCAATGTATTTGGCCTTGTCCAGATTTCCTGCATTAACATGTTGAGAGGTACGTGCAAATAAATTTCTTTATAGAATTAAGCATATCCAAACCTCTCAACTGTCCCCGATTTTGGTTCAAAATGTTGCTCTTCCCCTAATAATCCCTCCGCAAAATGGCAATTTTGGAAGAAAACATGGAGGGTTTACAATTAATAAATAACTGTAATAATCAGAGTTATAGATTACTTTTATTTCAGAAATGCATGTAGATTATTTTATTTTGTCAGCTGCTCAGGTTAGCAGTACTAATATTAAAAAAGTATCCCTTCTTTGATAGGTTCCCAACTGTATTGTGTGGCTATTTTATATTTTTGCATCACATTTTTGGTCCATTTTTCATAAAATTTTGTTTTTTTGGCAAATTCATGAAAAATCATTAAAGACTGAAGTTAGAAAATAATGACAGACATTTGAGTTTCAGATTTCATACCCTTCAGAAAATTCATACTAATGCAAGACCTACTATTCTATTATATTTCTAAGTTTATAAGAGCAATATTTTAAAAAAATGTCCTTATTTTTGGGCCTTTGTCCCACTTCTATGTATGGCTTTGTCCAGATTTCTTGCTCTGAGGTGAGAGGTATGATAAATGTGTCAGGGCCATCACCATCAGCCAGAGACATGTCAAATTGTGACATGCTTGGTGCAAACCACTCCCCCATGAAGTGACTCTAGATGTGTCCAAGCAAGGCAAGGAGCAGTTATGCAATGTAAATGTGCAGAGTATCCCCCCATCCAAGGTAGACCACAAGTACAACCATGGCTTTTCATCTTTCCTCCTTTTTCTGTCATATTTTTATACTGTTGATTTATGCTTCTTATTATTCAGAAAGTGCCTGTTGCTCTGTGTTTAAGTAGCAATGCTTTAATGACCATCAGGTAAGCTTGTCTGAGATTGTAAGATGCAAGTAAGCTTTAATAAGCATAATGTTAAAGAATTGCCAACATTGAAAGCCTTTCTGTTGTTGCCATGCAGAGAATACTTACATAACTAGATAACATATAAGCCTTGGGTATTGAAATGCATATGACAGTATTTGTAATAAAGGACAGGATTACATTATTTTAAGAAGTTCATTACATTTGTTGGAGACTTGCAGTCATCTTTGCAGGCTTTACCTGTAAACTAAACAGAATGCCAGTCTATCATGTGTGGTCCATAACCTGTGCAGTAATCCTTTAAGCAATGTATCTTGAGCTTGTTTCTTGTTTGCTTTTCATTTTTTACTTTGATCATGTTTTCCCCATGAAACAAGTAGATAGTTGTCAGGCAGCAGGTCTTTTTTGGATAAGAATTTTTTTTACAAGTGGGAATATCACAGAGATTGCTACTTTCAGCATGTTACTTGGTACTTTTATGAAGCTGAATATAAATTATAATTAGAACTGCAGTGCAAGGAGAAGTGGTTTGAGTTGAGTGCTGCTTGTTTTTCTTTTACTTGATTTTGACTGGCATTCCAGTAATGTATTTAAAAAGTAATTTATTTTTTCATGCCTCAGAACATTTTTGCTTCCATCTAGATATTAAGTAAACTGTCATGCAGCCAATGCACTGAAATATTTTTTTCTTCTACACTTCATTTTGTCTTGATTGGACTCTCATAATGATGGTTTGGCACCCAGGGCAGTGCATTTAATTAAAGTTACAGTTTTTGTAGTTTTGAGCATAGCTCCTCCCCTTTCTAGTTGGCTGCACCCCTTCCCATTGACCCCACCAATTCAGTTGTCTTCTGCAGCCCCCCCCTTTGATTTAAAGTCACCAGTGGCCACTGGTTATACATACTAATTCTGAGAATGCTTTACTACGGAGTAAGTGGAATACATCAATAGATAGCTTAGTTTCCGTATGAATTCACTAGGCTCACAGTTACGCTATGCAGAATAACAAAATGTATTTATTTTTTATTTATTTTATATTTGTTGACCGGGTTTATCCGTCTGAGATGATAGCCCTTTTTTCAGCGGAATCCCTAGGAGAAAAGCTCCAAAAGTTTACAAATAAAAGTAAATAGAAGCAATAAACAATAAATAAGAAAAACAATGCAATTTTGACAAAAACAAAAAAAATTACAAGGTTTAAGTTGTTATTAACTTAAGTTTTGTTTAGAGAAAGAAATCAGATACACAATTTGAATAGCTAGCTAGAAAAGTTACAGTTAATAAAAAATAATATATATTTTTAGACTGAGTAACAAGTAATTACCTAGATAAGGAGGCCTAGATAAGGAAGCTAAAGAGAACTAACAGATAAACAGAAGCAGGACCTGAAAAGAGGCAGGTAAGTAGGCTGTCCTAAGAATGGGAAGACAGATTATGGAGGGTGAGTACAGTGACATGACCAGTGACTTTTCAGGTATTCTTTGGTGACGGATTTGAATTATTTGAGTTTAAGTGACCTAATTTCTAATGGCTGTTTGTTCCAAGATATGGTTGGATAGTACCTATAGATGTTGCACCAAATTTTGTTTTTGAGTTTATAGATTTGTAATAGGTCTTGGTCTGAGCTATAGAAAGTCCTAGAGGGAGAGTAAAAAGAGACTAAAGAAGATAGGTTAGGACAGTATGATGGCTGGTACGATACAGAGTGAATACGCTGAAGCTGAGGGAGGAGAAGATAGTGGGGTAATTCTAGCCAGTTTAAGTTTTTTTAGAGAGAGACAGTGGTGAGACTTGTAATTTTGGTTTGCTGCAAATCTGGCCACTTCGTTGTAGGTAGATTCTAACTTAGGAGTGAAAATTTGACATTTGTGAGGATCTGAGAGTTGTACAAAAGGCTAGGTAGCAGATATGCATGAGAGAGGGTTACTCTTGCTTTGTTAGTAAGGAACTTTTTATTTCTGTATAAGAGGCCAAGTTTTGATAAGTTTTCTTAATACAGTTTAT
This sequence comes from Protopterus annectens, assembly GCF_019279795.1. Taxonomy (NCBI): domain Eukaryota; kingdom Metazoa; phylum Chordata; order Ceratodontiformes; family Protopteridae; genus Protopterus; species Protopterus annectens. The sequence goes on along the minus strand of NC_056725.1, from coordinate 1,949,281,213 downwards.
TTACATGCAGTTAAATTTAAGTTGGTCATCTATAGTGATGCCTAGAAGTTTTGTGTTAGGTTCAACAATGATATGAGTGTTATTAAGACAATGTATAGAGAAAGTGGATTTAAGGTGGTTTAAGTTTTTGGAAAGAAAAAAATAAAAGTTTTTTTGGGGGGGGTTCAGAATAAACTGGTTGTTAGAGAACCAGGTTTCAACTGAGTTAAAGGATGTCTGAGTAACTGAGATAAGATCATGGGGAGTGTCTGCAATGGTGATAACTGTAGTGTCATCTGCATATTGTACAAGGGATAACTAAGAGCAGGAAGTATAGTGTAGATTTGTAAAGCTATTGAAAAGTATTGGACCAAGAACAGATCCTTGTGGAACACCCATTTAACAGGGAGAGTAGAAGAGAGAGCAGAGAGCCATTTTACTGATTGTAGTCGATCGGTGAGCTAGCTAGAAAACCAGGCAATAGTAGTGGTAGAGAAATTAAGGTTAGTCAGTTTGCTCAGAAGAAGACAGTGAGAGTCAGTTTCAAAAACTTTAGAAAGGTCTAGAAATAAACAAGATAGAAGTTTATTGTTATCTCTGGCCAGAGAAATAGTATTGGTCAAGGATAGGAGGGCAGTAGTAGTGCTGTGTTTTCGGCGAAAACCATGTTGCATGGGGGTGAGCACATATTCCTGTAGTAGGTGTTCCATGACTTGCTTATGCATGCATTTTTCCAATATTTTTGAGAGAGGTGAGAGGATAACAATGGGTTTGAAACTGGAGATTTCAGTAGAGTTACCTCCTTTATGTATAGTTAAAGTACAGAATTCTTTCCAGATAGAGAGAACTTTTAATTAGGAGATGGAACGGTTTATCAGAATAGATACAGAGATAGCAGAACAGTCAGCTGCTACCTGAAGGAAGTAGGGAGGCATATTGTCTGCAGATGTAGAGCAGGGTTTTAGTCTGCAAAGTAGAGAGATTTAATGTAACTGGTAGGTACAAATTTTAAGGGAAAAAGTGTTAGTAGAATTTAGAATAGGAAGGGGGTCAGGGGAATTTAATGTTTTAGTAGTAGAAGAGTCAGAGCTTATCATCTTTGAAATGGATTTAATGAAGTGGGAATTGAAGATGGTTACATTTTCTTGTGGTGTATTTGTTGGGCAGGGGTTAGGAACAGGTAGCTTACATCCTTCTAGGTTGGGAACTGCTGATTGAGGGCTCAGTGTCTGTTATTCTAAAAGTGTATTAATTCTGGTTTAAGCACTTGGGCTTTTAGGCCAGTTATTTTACAATAAGAGGGTTCGTGGTCTGCACTCTTATGGGAGGAGAGGCTGGACTCTGCCCTTCTGAGCTGGGAATTTCTGGTTAAAGGTTTATAGCGCCTGAATATTTGAACTGCATCTTACTGAAATTGGTACACCTTGTTTGCTGTAGCATAGACTAGATCCAGGCCTGCTGAATCTAGCTTTGTTTATATGCTTGTTGTTTGTTTGCTTGTTATTTCCCTGGAACGCTAATTCCACCTAATACGCGGCTTCTCAGTGCTTGTGTGGATCACTAGTGATATCTGCATTGCTTACTGTACTTATTTCTTTGTTTCACTTGAAAGAAAGTTACTGTTTGTCGTTTTTGCATTTAAGTTACCTGTAACACATTGCACTTACGTTACCTGGCACTTGCTCACTAAAGCAGTTATATAAGTCAGCACTAAAAATTAAAAGCACTCGTTCCCCACTGGCCCTTGTTTTCAATTATAAAGGAATTCCCAATATTATTCTAGCATGTCCAAAGGTCAGTTGTCAATCTCCTCTCCGGTCCAGCTGGTGAATCTGGGAATCGGGAGGCAATGTTACAACTGCCTCATGTACACAGACAACCCTCTCCTCCTCCCAACAAATTCCAACACATGTGAGAGATGCAACCATATAGCCAAACTGGAGGCTAAGCTCTCTCAACTCAGTACTGGCATAACCAGTCAGGAGGAGAAGGAAACCACACTCACTACAATTCCAGTCTCACATAGACATACCACGACAGCAAACCAAACACATAATCACACAAAAACATACTCGGAGGCTCTAAATAAAGATCTGCCTAAGCAGCAGAGACCTCCAAAGCAGACACCCAAGCAACCACTACCCCAAAACAAAACACATGCAACACATATCTCACAAAGCCAGTGTGCCAAACAGTCACAGCCCTTAAGACTAAACAACACACCTGATACACTTGTAATAGGTGACTCTATCGTCAGGCACACTGACGTCCCGCTCACCAGGCTGAACAAGGAGAGGGTCATGGTGAGCAGCCTGTCCGCGCTAGGATCCGCCACATAACACAAGCACTCAGGTCACTCCAAGGCAAGTACAAATATGACTCGGTCATTGTCCATGCTGGTGTGAATGACCTGAGACGTACCTCCTTGGACTACATGAAAAGAGACATAGAGGAGCTCTCTGAGCATGTAGCCCAGGCCGGTATGACCCTGACCTTGAGTAGCATCTTAGCCTCACCAAGAATGATGCCACAATATGAAGACAAGATGATCAATTTCAACAATTGGCTTAAGTACTGGTGTCATTCAAAGGGGATCCAATGCCTGTCAGCTTGGGATGATATGCTCGACAAGCCACGATGCTTCGCTAGGGACGGCTTGCACCTGTCACCCCTGGGCTTTCAGATATTGGCAAAGGCTCTTCCTACCCCCATAGTGCCTTTTTAGGCAAGGCTCAAAAGACAAAACCACCTCCATAGGTATCACAAGGGATAAGAAACTAAGAGTAATGCTACTCAATGCCAGAAGTCTAAACCTCAAGATGCACGCACTCAAAACTCTCCTTAGCATGGAGAACATCGATATCTGTGCAGTAACAGAAACCTGGTTCAGGGGTCCTGAAAGCACCCCAGCACTACCAGGTTATACCTCATACCATGCTTTTCGGCCCCAAAACTTGGACCGAATCACAAAAGGAGGGGGAGTATCGATATTCATCAAAGATACCCACACCTCCAGGTTGGTGGCAAAGGACGAAGCATCAGAGACTATCCATGTGCAACTAACAGTGGGTAAAACTGCCTTCCAGTTTATAGCCTGCTACAGACCACCCTCCTAAACCCAGGAACCCCACTCGGCCTTCCTGAGAACACTGGAAAATATGAAGGTCTCTCCAAACACCATTATATTGGGTGACTTCAACTACCCAAACATAGACTGGGAGCATTACTCTAGCTCCAACACCCTAGCCCAAAGGTTCCTAGAATTTATAAACTCAAATGCTATGGAACAACTTGTTACCACTCCACAAGAGGGAAAACATACTGGACCTGATCATCACCAGCATGGGGACTCTATGCTCCAGACCAGAAGTGTATCCCTCACTGGTAAGATCAGACCATAAACTAATCTCACTGGATATTTACATCCCGACCCCACCCCTGCCCAGAAAACCACAGTGAAAAACTTCTCTAAAGCAAATTTCACATTCCTCAAAACCGAGGTGGAATCCTTCAAAGCCCCCGGGCCTGTGGAAAATACGGCCCAGACCGCAGAATCCTTTATAAACGCATTCTATGAACACCTTCAGGAATGCATGGATCATGCAATCCCAAATAAAACCAAGACCCAATCCTCCAAAGGCAGGCGTCCTGTCTGGTGGACCCCAGCCATAAACAAACTATACAATAGAAGGAGGAAGCTACTAAATGATAGAGCAAAATCCCAAAAGGGAAGGCATCACTGATCAGTATTAGCAAAAAACTACGGGCACTCATAAAATTGTCTAAGGCCAGCTTCGAGAGAAAATTGCACAGGACACTAAGGATAATCACAAGGCTTTCTTTAGTTATGTTAGGAACCTGGGTGGTAATTCCCAGATATGCTCAGAATTAGTCCAAAATGACAAAAAATACACCAAACCCACAGACGTTGCCAACATCCTAGCTGACAGGTTCAGCACAAACTTCTCCCCCCCCTCCCCACCAAAAGGGCAAATATCTATCCCAGCAGAGTGCTGCCCCTGACATCTCAGATGCTCAGGTAAGAGCCGCCCTCTCCAAAGCAAAAAAACACAGTATCAATGGGACCAGACGGTGTCCCGGGCTGCGTCCTACATGAACTCCAAGAAGAGCTAAACCCAAACATAGAACTACTGTTCAGTCTCAGCCTTACTACAGGATATGTGCCCAAAGAGTGGCGTACAGCAACAGTGGTCCCTCTCCATAAAGGTGGTGCCTCAACGGATCCTGGAAACTATTGCCCCATAAGCCTGACTAGCTTGGTCTGCAAAGCTATGGAAAGGATCATCATGGGCCTCATAAATAAAGATAGTGGGGACCTACAGACACTGGATTCTACCCAATTCGGCTTTGTTAAGGGCAGATCCTGCCTCTTAAACTTGGTTGATTTCTTTGAAACAGTCACCAAGGCCATTGATGAGGGGAAGGTGGTCCACACAGCCTACCTGAACCTCACAAAAGCCTTCAATACAATACCCCACTCGGGCATTACAGATAAGCTCACCAGCTTAAATATAAACCCCTATGTCACTAGATGGATTGAAAACTGGCTCAAGGACAGAACCCACATGGTTAGAATTGCTGGAGCCATGTCAGACTCCAAACCAGTTACAAGTGGTGTCCCACAAGGCTCAGTCCTGGGACCTCTCTTGTTCAGTATATATTTCTCGGAGGTACAGGCCAACATGGAAGGACTGTGGCTGACCAGGTTCGCAGATGACTGCAAACAGGGTGCCATAATCAACTCTCCAGCTGACACAAGCATCCTCCAAAAGGGCCTCATAGAAACAGACAACTGGTGCCAGAGCCATGGCCTCAAACTAAATGCCAAAAAGTGTATAGTCATCCCCTTTGGCAAAAACAAAGTGCCCACAAATTACCACATAGGTGGTAATCCATTAAGTACAGAAGAAGTAATTAGAGACCTGGGGACCCAAGTTGATAGCAATCTCTCATTTGACAACCACGTGGCCAAAGTATTTAGAAAAACATTTTATATTGCCCACCTAATCATGAAGGGATTCACATCTAGATCAGGGGAGGTCATCGTGCCTCTTTACTCATCCCTAATCAGGCCCATAATTGAGTACAATGCCCCTTTTGGGATGTACCTTACCAGACACCTGCAGCAACTGGAAAGACCCCAAAAGTACCTCACCAAGAGGATCAAAGGGCTCAAACAGATGCCATATGCTGCCCGGTTAAAGAAACTCCAGCTCTACTCAGTGGCATACCGCCTGTTCAGAGGCGATCTGTGCCTGACATATAAAGCCATGTCCAACCCAGAATTAATGGACATGCTGCACCTCAGAAAATCCAAATCCCATCGAGCTACGTGCTCGAGAGACTTGAACCTCAGCACTGAAATAAATAGGACATGCTGGAGGGACAGATTCATAACCCAGAGGCTCCCTTCACTCTGGAATAAAATCCCAGTCCAGGTTAGGCAGAGTCCCTCATTGACTCTCTTCAAGAGGAATCTTGATGAGTGGATGGGAGATCGTAGGTTTACCCCGGGTATCATTTCTGTGTCACTGTTAGACAGAGGCACAGTATACTAACCTCGAAAAAGGGCATAACAAAATAAATTTAAAATGGGTGGCGAAAGCCAAACACATTCTGGCTAGGCTTATAAATGCCCTAGGGCAGATAGCCTAGTATGAACCTATGAACCTATGAACCTATGAAGGGGTGACCAGGGTGCAATATTTGATTAGTTTAGTGCCAAAATATTTTGGCATTTGATCTTTGTGCCATAGGTAGGTTATAATAAAAATATTTTTTTGCCTTTATTGATATGTTTTTTGTCAGATTTCTGAGTTCTTTATATTTTTGTAAATGGATGGGGAGCTTAGTTTTTATCCATATTTTCCTCATCCTATCTCTGGTTTTCATCAAGGTGCGGGTAGCATTTGTTAACCATGGGAATATATTTGATTTAATATGCAGTGTGCGGAGGGGAGCATGTGAGTTAAGAATATTTAGGAAGCTTGAGTTAAATGAGTGTACTGCTTCGGCTAGAGGGAGTTGGGTTAGAAAAGACCAGTTAATTTTGGAGAGGAGGGCATTAAATGTTTCAGGGTGGAAGTTCGATAGCTAGTGACATGTTATACATCTATGTGGCCTAGGGAAATGAGTATTGAATCTAAGAACTTTTGCCAGGGAGTAATCATTTAGGAAGTCAGGTAGTGTTATAGGGTTATGATATTTGAGTGGATCAGAGATCCAGTCAATAAGAGAGCTAGAATTATGAGATTTATTGGCATGAGTGGGTGTAGAGATAAGTTGTGTAAAGCCATGCAAGGTAATGCATGAGGTAGAGTTTGAAGAACAGAGAGTGAGAGATAGCCAATTTATATTTATGTCCCCAAGGAGGATGGTTTCATTATGTATGTGTTGAGAGATGTAGGAGAGAATATTTTCCAGTAGGGGAATGTTGTATCCTGAGGGAATATAAATAGCTGCTACAGCGAGAATAATATAATTGTTAAGTTTAAGATTAGAAGTTGGGATTTCAGCAGGTAGAAAGGATGGGATAGGTTTGCCCGGACATGTAAGAGTAAGATTGTTGGAGAAGACAATGGCTACTCCAGCCCCTTTTTTCTTTTGGCGATCTAGTTGAAGTATATTTTATCCAGAAGTGAAAATGTCTTTGTCAGGGTTTTGAGGTTTCATCCATGTTTCTGTGAGGATGATAATTTCTGGGGTGTGATTTGATAGCATGGAATTCGCTGACTTTATTTAACACACTTCTAATATTCATTGAGTAAAAGGATATATTTTTTTGGTAGAGTAAGGTCCCCTGAGTCCGGAAAAATAAAGTTGTTGGCTGGGGTATGAGGGTTTGGACCTGGATTTGGATGAATATCACCTGATAGTAGTAGAGTTTTAGAGACGAAATAGACATTGTAGATAGAAGGGTAGCAAACGAGGTACTTTATTTTACTTTTAATAAAGTTTGTGGGGGAAGGAGGAATTTTGATTCTGGGAAGGAGTGCATTAGTAGGAAAGGTGGAGGAGGAGATAATAAAAGAGTGCAGCAGATGTGAGAAGACTTTGGGATGAGTATGTGTTGGAGATGGGTATGCAGGTATTAGTTGGGTATTATAGAAGGTAAGAAAGTAAATTAGAAGCAAGGGAGGCAAATAGAGGAAAGTTTGGGTCAAGTAGGTCATGTTTAAGAGGAAGGTCAGTTGTAAGAAAGGGTGATTGAAGTAGAATTGTAGGAAATGTAATCATTTAAAAATTTGGGAATATACCAGGAAATTGGGGAACACCACAAGTAGAGGAGTTGGAATAGGTAAAAAGCTTTAGGAGGAGCAAAGGAGTCCTAGTTATTATGTAAGTACAGGGGTGGAGCAAGCTAGGATTGGGCCAGGGGATAGGAAGGGGTGGGTGTGGGGTATAGGAATACAGGAGGTTAGGTATAAAGGAAATGATATGGGGGATAGAGGAGCGGATTGAGCCCTTGTGTAGTGAAGATGAATGGAGCAGGGCTACACCCTAGGTTGTGAGTTCTCACAGAAAACAATCAGTAAGTAGAAACCACTTTGTATGTAATTCAGAATAGGCAGAAAAAGAAGGTAATCACTAACAAGCTAGTTCTTAGCCGTAAGGCCAGATATCTCCGTAAGAGTTAGTGTAAAGAACAGTGTCCTAGTTTAAAAGAGTTCAGAGGGATAATTATTGCAGAAACAGCTGTAGTAAAGAATGACATATACAGAAGAGCTAGTAGATAAGTTATTCAGAAGGAGTTATATGTAGGAGAGCAATTAAGTGAAAGAATGCAGACTTCCAGAGAGTATTACAGAAGGAAAAAGAAGGTGGGCAAGCAGCTGGTTCTGGTAACCGTGTTATAAATTACAGCTTAGCGGCAACAATTAGCAGTATGATAAGTGGAAAAGAATTGCACATACAGTGCTTATCAGGCTGTTTTGTTAAGATACTTGTGGACTTCAAAGTATTCAGAAGAACACTTATACTGTGCTGTCCAGGAAGTTTATGCGATGACTGTGCTGGGTTTTAAGTTTCACGAGTGATATTGCAGGCAGCAGATCAGGAAATAAAAAGCTGCACAATTAAGATAAGCTTTTTGATGAGTTCATGAAAAGTAAACAATGAAAGTCTTGCCTAACCACCCCTGGCACAAATGCAGACAAAAATGTAGCAACCTTATTGCTTCCCAGTGATTGGGGACTAAAAGTGTTGACAGGAACTGAATATTGTTAACTGTGTTCACCACAGGGAATAAAACAGGGTTGCATAAAGTAAACTGAAACCAAGAATAGGGTTGAAGATGACATGGTAAGTGAGTTGTGACAATTTGGAGGTATCAGGACAAGTTTCCTTCAGTCAGAATTTTAGACTCTGAGATTTCCTATAGAAATTCCCTAGCCTTATGGATAGACTGGTTACTCAGGTACTTAGATTCCAGCCTTATCTTTGAGAATTCTTTGTCCTTTAAAGGAAGCTGTATATGCAAATATAGGGTGGACCATACATTATATTTGAGTTGGGATACAGGAACACATTAGGGATATAAAAAAAAAACAGTTCCTACAAGTTGTTTTGCTGAACATGTTTAATTAGCACACAGCCATGACAATTACATTTTCAAGGTTTGTTTCTTATGTATTGTTGCTATGATTATAGCAGATCTTTGTTTAGATGTTTCAAATATTTTACTTTGGAAGGAAGTCTACCTTATTTTTTTTTTTGCACAACCATAACAATGACATTTTCAAGGCAAGGTTTGTTTCTTATATATTGTTGCTATAATTATAGCATATCTTTGTTTAGATGTTTCAAATAATTTACTTTGGAAGGATGTCTACCTTATTTATTTTTTTTTGCTTATGATACACTATATATAGTCTTCAGATTTGAATTGTAAACTTCTTGCTCTTGTTAAATTCTTTCTATAATCTTCTCAGTTAAATAATGCCATACTATTTGCCACCAGTTGCCTCTTGGAAGTAAAACACTTATATGTAGGTTGTTTGATTAAATGTTCAAAAGCTTGTGAAGCCAAGTAAGCGGATGCGCTAACTCTCTTTAAGTACCGTAATAAACGTTAGATTTTGTACTGAGAAAGTAGCTACGAGTGTGTACTGAATGTTAGCTCTTAAAAAAAAGTTGCAATAGTCTTTGGGCGATGTGTGTGAGTGTGCGTGTGTCTGTGTGCATATGTGTGCATTAATTTATTTTAATATGACTGCTATAGTTTAAATGTAGCTTTAATTATAACCAGATAATTACAATGTAATCCAAAATCTATTATGGAACAGATGAAGATACTCCAGAGATGCCATCATTTTTTCTGCAACAAACATTATTTAGACATGCTTTTTCTTCATAGCTATATCATGCATATAAGGTTAATATAAAGGACTGTGAGAGTAGTTCAATATGCAGAGAAAAGAAGAAATGGAAAAGGACTATCCTTTTGTAACATCCCAACTAGATTTTATTCAAAAAAAGGTGCAGTTCAATTTTTATTCAGTTGTCCGCATAAAAATCAGTCCTGATAAATAATATGAACAAGTAGAAATAAAGTAATATTCCACACTTCTATAAAAGCCAGTAGTAATTTTATGTAAATCATGCAAAATCTAGATTCGTAATATTTCAACCAATCAGCTCTTTAACTTTGCACTTAATTATAATATAAATAGAGGAAATGAAAAGGAAGGTAAAGCATTTAATAAGCCATAAACATATACTTAGTAGTCTGTATTCTAAACATTCTGCAGTACCTTATAAATCACAGACCAAATCATGTATTATATAAGTAGTACAAGATGCAAATTGTTACTTCTAATCTAATGAATTCAGCTCTGTTTGTTTGACATCATATCAATTTCTGAGTGCAAGGACATTTAATGAGCACATAACAACTTTCTCATATGAACTGATAGCTATCACAAATAAAGGAAATAGTGACCAGGTAAGAATATACATTGCTTAGTAACAGATCCATAGTGTTATGACAAATAACTAACCGATTCACAATCTATAAACAATAAACCAACAAAACTTTTGTAATATCCACTTATATTTAGCAGTAGCAGGGCAACAATAGATTAGAATTAACTTATTAATGTATCAACCCCTTTGCAGATATCATGGGGATCATGTTTATATGATTATTCTCTTGAGATTCCAGGTAAATGATCTTTGGCATCAATAAATGAACGCAACTATGCTACAAGTATTCCATGGGTCTTGGATGAAAATGGGTACCTTTTGGCCCAGACAGACTTTCCCAGTAAACAAATGTCAAATAAATAAATACATAATTTTAAAAAGTAAAGAGTAACCCTTTTTTGCTTACTATGAATGATCTGATACACTGTGATTCAACACTTAGAGACTGATGGCTGGAAGTTATTGGACTTTTATTTGCATATGTTTTTTTTTGTGTGTGCGATGAGCATTGCTTGCATCAGAGCACTCTTATTTTTAGCTGCCCTATTAATCTTTCCTTCCTGAATCTGAAAAAAAAAACTGCCATCATATGATGAAATAATGAAAGCATCCTCAAACAGTGACTTACTTTTATATTGAAAGACTTCCCAAAAGTCATGAATAACTGGACAATCCCATTACATGTATGCTCAAGACGCTAAAATAGATTACTGGTACCTCCAGCACTCTGATGATAGCTGTGGAGAATAAGTTGAGTATACAATCTTGGAAGAGAAACAGGTGATGAAATAATTTCCAGCTTAACATTCTCCCCTTTGGGGAAGATGTAACAGGAAAGGGAAAGAGTACCATATATTCCCGGTTTAGTTCATGTGGATCAGGTTTCAGCTTCTAAATGAATAGCTGCTTTATCTTGTACCCTGCATTGAGACCATTATCTCAAATGCTGACATACATCTGGGAATTGTCTATCATGCAACATTTGTCTCAGGCCCATCCTCCAAAAGTAATCAATAATAAAAAAATTGAATGTGGTTGTGAGAATAAAGTGTTGGGTCTAACCAAATCCCCAGATATCTGTAACAATGAACTGTTTCTAACAATTTGCCTGTATAGTGCCCCCAGGCCATTATGCTTAGCTGATAAACTAATGATACTGACCCAAAAATCCAACAACTCTGCAGGCGATGCTATATTTACCAACTCATCTGGTAAAATCTGGAATCTACTCCCTACTACCATTACCAAGGAAACCTCACTACCCCTATTTAAAAGAGAACTCAAAAATACCTCACATCTCATTGGCTGTGCTCTTTTTCCAAACCTAACAACTTCACTATTACATTATTACATTTCTTGCTACCCAACCTGCTGTTTAGCCAAGTATCTATGCCTCATAGCATTTGAATGTCTAAGCACTGTGAATTATGAGATCTGATTGTATTCTATGTTCACATTTTCTGATACGTCTTTGCCAATCAGATGTAAGTCTGCACATTGTGTATATTGATATCTGCCTGTATTCTGTGTCTATATTTTCTAAACATGTCTGCCTGAGTTTATCACTCAGTGATGTATGTACTATCTCTTTTTTGGTATGTGGAGCTTTTCTCCCTGTGCCGCCACTGAAAATGGACATATATCCAGTCGGACTATCCCAGTCAACAAATGTAAAATAAAATAAAATAAATTGTGGAAACATGTCCATTTGTTTGAGCCTTTCCTTAGGTTTTGTGGGGTCCCAAACTGCATTGGTTTTGTCTTCTTTATTTTCTTTTAATTTCTCCAGTTATTTAGGGTTTTTAAAACAGTAACAGGAATGGACACCATTCTTGGGTCAAGGTATGATTAAAATTCAATAAACTAGGATCGCTTCAGTCTTTGATATTTGCCAAGAGTGCTATTCATAGCACTTGCAGTATACTCAGAAGTGCCTCTTCCTGCAGTTCATATGAAGTTATATGTATTGATAGTGGATTAAAGCATGCTTGCAAATGGTTTTGTTTTAGCCCTCTTGTTCCTACTACTATTGAAACTATCTGTGTGTCTATTCTATATTGCCCCACCTAACTACCTTATTCCCCTAAGAAACTAAAGATTTATTTTTACTCTCTTCTACTCTTCATCCCAACATCTAGAAAGAATTTCTGTCTTAAAAATTCTAAATATATTTTCTTAATAATAATAATTGTATATGTATTTTTTGCCAATCTTATGCTGTATGTTACTCTACTCTACTTTTATTCCTATGTATATTTTTTGCAAATTTATATGACTTCTTATGTGTTGTTTCTTTTGTACAGTTTTGGAGCTTTTCTCCCCAGGCCTCTGCTGAAAATGGGCAACCTGCCCAGTCAGACTCCTCTGGTAAACAAATGTAAAATAAATAAATAAAATAGATATTTTTCTAATGTCTGCTTGCATATCCTCATATTTTATTACTTTATGTCTGTTAGTACACAGGACACTAAGATATGTAGGTGTTGCTCTTTTAATGATTTGTGTTACTTTTGCACTTTCCTTTTCAACTACAGTATCTAATTTGCTTCTTCTCTCTTAACATTGGCATTGTATCATCCCATGTGATCAGAACTTCTTCATTTGCAATAATTATTTCTGGTTCCTGTCTTGAAAGTTTCTCAGCTACCTGTACATTGTAGTGTTTGAACAATCCCCAATGTAACAGCCTTGCCACATTGCGTGCCTTTTTGTAGACTGTCAGCCATGAGTTTATTGCACTGAGCAACATGATGTATAATTATTTCTAATTCTGAACTATATAACCTATATTTTTCTGTGCCACCCCCTTTTTCTAGATACTTTGTAAACCAATGTGTAAGTAGTCCTTAGCTTGAGATGGCATTATTAAGCTTTCATCATTTCTTTTAAATTCACCTCTCCTTAGCCGTTCTTGCATCAGGCCTTTATTAACATGTAGCTGTTCCAGGAGTTCTATGTATTTGTCACTATAATCAATCATAGGCTTTACAATCTTCTTCACTTTTCTTCTGGTCATGTTCATTATATTTCTTCTTTTGCTTTTTCTGGCAGTTTCTGTTGCTACATTATTTTTATCTACTTGTGGTTTGATTTTCATTCCTGTTCCTTCTCAAAATGCTTCTGCTAATCAGAAAAGAAATGTCATCTTTGAACTTGCTTTCTTCATGGTTTAGAGCCTTGAATGTGTTTACATCTGATGATATTTGCAAATATGAATCCATTCCCATTCCTGCAGACCTATACTTACCTCCTTCAGACCAATGAATACACAGTAATGCTGCGTGTTTACCTCCTTCAGACCAATGAATACCCAGTAATGATGTGTGCTTATCTCCTTCGGACCAATGAATACACAGTAATGCTGCATGCTTACCTTCTTCAGACCAATGAATACCCATTAATGCTGCGTGCTTACCTCTTTCAGACCAATGAATACACAGTTATGATGCATGCTATTTTTATACACCATTTTCTAGGCGTGAAGCATTCTTCTACTTTTCTTATCCTAATGATGAAATACTTTTTGGATGAGTTATCAAAATTGTAAAATATAACAGGAAAAGGAAGATGATTTATAGTCTGAGCTTTATTTTTATATCCCAAAAAAGAAAGAGAGTATACCATGGCTGGAGTGCTGTAAAAACTTTAATTCACCAAAAAACAATAAAAGCAATAAAACAGTAACTGCTTTCACAGTCCATTATACAATTAATTCGTCAAACCTAAAACCACACACAGCCTTAACTCATTTATACTAATAAAAGCCCAGTTAGCAGGCAACATTAATTAAGGCATCTCATTCACTCAGACAGGTTACAACAGAGTAATATTCGGTGTGTAAGGTGTCGTGCTTTCAAAACTGGTTTCAAAGAGACCTTGTCATTAAGCCCAGGGGACTTATCACTATTCAGATGTATAATCCACACTTGTTCTTTCACCTCAGTAAAGTTCTTAAAGTCTCCTCTCCTGAAATTCAAACCAAGACTTCTAAAACTAAAAAATTAAAGCTATGATTCTGTCCCTTATCCAGTACATGCTGGGCTAGTGCATTCGTAGTTTTCATATTTTTTTATATCATTAACATGCTCTAGCACTCTATCTTCAAGCTTCTGTTAGTTTTCCCTACGTAATAGGCATGTCATACCACACTTTATGTAAAACAGATTAAGTCCTTAGTTAGATAGTCTGCATAAAGGGAAGTCTCAGTAACAAATTTCAGCATTTTATATGTCAATAATACTTTCAATACTAGCTTTAATCGCCTAAAATATTTTTTACTAAGCCTTGTTTTCATTTGTTCAAGCTTCTTTTGCTGAGCATCCATTGGCAGATATTTATATGCTTCCTCTTGTTCAAGTTCTTTTTTGTCAAATTCCTCTCCAAGGTTGATATTTTCCTGCTGCATCAGTTTTCCCTCCTTTTAAGTGTTTCTTTTGCATATTTATCAAGGCCAAGTATAAAAATGTTTCAACTATTTATAGCTCTGCTATCAGATGCTTGTCTGATAAGCTATACAGTTTGAATCACTCACATAAAGCAGTGGTGTATGCTACAAATCTTGATGATTGAAACATTCAAGACTGAGCCTAAATGCTTTAATATTGTAAGACTGACAAAAAAGAAAACTAAATAAATATTAGCACCTCTCTGCTACTTACATATTCCAATCCTGCACAGTTCAAGTTTTGGCAAAAGAAACAGTACCATTTCTTTTTGTTGGTTTCAGCTTAAAATATTTGAGCATTTGGGCTTGGTCTTGTAAGTTTAGAGTATATTTTGAGATTCTCAGGTAGAACCACAATATTTATGTATTGATTACCAGAATATTGACAAAATACTTCACCTTTCTGATTATTGTCCTGAATTTCTACTTATGCAATCTGCCAACAAACATATGCGCTTTATCAACTGTTGCATCCCTGTCATTCCCATGCTTACTGTGAGTCTGAATGATCTTGAAAATATTAAAATTTGATTCAAATTGCAGGGTTCTAAGGCTAGCTTCATACTGCTTACTACTAATGAATCCTTTTTTAGTGTTTTCTCCAAGTCTGAACCACATTTACTGCTCAAAGCACATCACTTTAATTCAGCAACATACTGTTTCTCACTTTAAATTACTTCCTGGTTGCAATGATTAAAACAATATATTTCTTCTATGATAAACTGCTTGGACTAAAAATGTCCATTTACCATTTCACCATTTCTCTTGTAGGTTTTATCCTTAAGCTTCATCTGATGAACAAGGTTCAGAAGTAGCACACATATGGATAGATATTGTCACCATGCATTTATCATTAAGAATGCTACTGTCTATGAAAAAAATGTTCATTTCTATATATTTATTATGTGAATGACTTCATAGAATATTTAAATTCATTAATAATTCCAAACAGTCATCTTTTAATGGCAAGAATTTTTTTCTAACCTTTTTACAAATTTTCTTCTGTAAATACTGTACTGAGAAATGACACACAAACAGAATTACCATGGTATTTAGGTGCATGTTATTATCTGTGTGATGGACAGGACTTACAGTCAGATAATCCACACTGCTGACCACCAAATAAATATCTGATGGTCACTTAGCCTTAATAATATACAAAAAGATACACTGCTGCCTTGAGTGATAGCTAACACATGTTGGCTCTAATAATATACCCGGTTGTCTGATTATCAGTGTCAACGATGGCCTATCTGAACCACTACATAACCTCTTTAATCTAAGCCTCTCAACTGGTTATATTCCTGAAGCCTAAAAAACAGTTATTGCAATGTAATAACACAAGGGTGGCCCAGCCAAAGACCTGGTAACTATAGACTCATTAGTTTTATTGAGATGTAAAGCTATGGAGCATATTATCTGACCTCATTAATCTGGACATTGAAAATCTCTTAACCCTGGACTCTTATCAATTCAACTTTATAGAAGGAAGGTCTTGTGTCTTTAATCTCACTAATTTATTTGAAAAAGTAACTGAAGCAGTGGACAGTGGTTATGCAGTACATACAGCATATCTGGACCTGACCAAGGACTTTGACACTATTCCCCATGGAGGCATTATTGGCAAACTTGTAAATATGAATATAAATCCTCATGTCGTGAGGTGGACATCTAACTGGTTGTCTGGCAGAACACATTTAGATACAGTCACAGGTGCCATTTCTTAAAGCAAAAATATTACCAGTGGTATACCAAATGGCTCAGTGTTGGGCCCTTGTCTATTTGGTATCTATTTCTAAGACCTTCAGGCCAACAATCCTGGCCTATGGGTATCTAAGTTTGTAGATGACTATAAACTTGGAGTTGTTATTCAATCTTTCATTAACTCAAAATTGTTCCAATAAGGGCTAGACCATGTTAACATTTGGTACAAAGATAATAGTCTCAAATTAAATATGAAAAAATTCACAGATTTGGGTTTTGCCAAAGTCATCCTTTGATGTTTTTGTAACAGGTATGGTATAATTGCAGAGGATAGAAATGCTGCAGTAATCATCTAGAAGGTGCCATATACTAGCTCTACAGAATTGTAGAAGTTAGTAACTTGTTTTGATATATTTGGGTTGTAAATGGGACTATCAGGAGGGAAAATCATTTGACTGTCATCTGGATTAGTGAAAAAATAATGATTATCAGTTATAATATTATTATACAAGAGCTGGCAATTCAGATGATCAGGGTGTTGGGTGTATATTTAAAATTCAGTATGTTATATTGAATACTGAAGTTATGGTAACAAGGAGATTTTATGGTGCAGATTATCTAGCAATTAAAAAGGAAATTAAATCTTGGCAGGGGAAAAATATTATGGATGGAAAAAGTATTGAGAGTAAATGTTTGATTTTTTAATAACTTTATTTATATACATTAGTAGAAAAGTGTATTCCTTAGGTACATTTCTGAATGATAGGAATAGTTATGCAGATTAGTGGTCAGGTAATGTTTCAAATGCTAAGAAGTCAATGAAGCAATAATGGCAGAAAACTAAATAGGTCGGAGCTTGAGAAATATATTATAAGATAAAGCCAAAAAAAAAATAGGAGGCTACTTCATAAAACTTGGAGAATTTATAAACAGAGTGGCTGATAATTCATTCCACAACAGTAACATTTTGTTAAACACTTTAGAAGTTATGGGAAGGACCAGATATGCATTTACTGTTTTAGATGTAAAGGAAATGTAATTATTGACACAGAGGAATTGGCTACAGTGTTTGCTAATAAATTATTTTAAGGGAGTAAATGGAATTGACTCATGTTCCAATATCTCATTTAGTAACCACAGTGTCTACCATTTAAGACTTTTAAGGGTTATTAACAAAAATTCTACATCTATCCCCAAAACTTCTGCAGATAGATCAGGTGGGCTTAATGGCTTTTTCATAAATAAAATTGTAAATAACTTGGTAGATTAATTATCTGATTTATTTCAAGATTCCATGTCTTATTGGTATGTACCTGAGATATAGAGTAAGGCTATTGCTGTACTAGTTCCTAAGTCAGTAGGTGGCTCTCAGATCATTTTTTTGTCCAAGTATTTTGGGAGAACCAAATGTAACATTATTCGTGTTGGGCCTTAGTTTTACTAGGATGTTTTCTGTTTCCACGATAAAGGTGTTTCTGTTGCTATAAACTTTGCCAAAGTATTTAATTCTGTTGTGCATAATGTCATTTTGGATGTGTGCTTTATGATATTAATCATTACATAATTAGATGGGTAGCAAATTGGTTGTCAGCACTAAAATTTGTGGTCAGTGTCAAGCATGACATATCTGAATTTAAGGCTATCTCCAATGGAATTCCAACCTCAGGGTTCAATGATGGGGCCAGTTTTGTTTGGAATTTTTATGACAAGATTTCTGGTACATGGCAATACATACTTAAGTAAATTTGCTAATGACACCAAAGTGGGTGGCATCATAAGTAACTTTCAGCATCAAAGGTCCACGCAGACATATCTGGGTACAGATTATGGTTGCCAAAAATGTAGTGTCCTTCATTATGGGATAAAGAATCCTGAATATCTGCATACTTCTATATAATTACTAAGACTCAGAAGCATTAGCTTCTCTAAGTAAATTCAAATCACTCATCACTAACATCCTTAATAACTATCCCCTTAAATAATAACATAATCATTCTAAGTGACTTCAATCTTAGTTAACTTGGCCTTCTTTTATCTGACAACATAAACACACAGTTCATATATCACTGCAGAGATCATATATATCTTCCCCTTACCCGCATATATAATCTATGTCTCACTCAAAGCATTATGACACAAATTTGGAAAACTGTCCTAATTAAACTCCCTCCCAAAACAAACCAGCCCAAAAGATACCTCTCATCTCTGTCCAGTATCCGTCCTCCCAATTTTGGGCTAATTTCTAGAAAAGATAGTTTATATCCAATTCTCTCTTTATATCCAGCAGTACCATTTGCTATCCTCCAAACAGCATGGATTCTGGCCTGAGCAAAGTACTATGAAAGCACTTTAGCCCCTAACTGATGACATCCTGGAAACTCTTATAGTGGACTCCTTACAAGAGTTGTATTTATAGACCTGACAAAGGCATTGGATCACATTGACCACTATCTTCTCCAAAACAGACTAATTAAAATTTGTATCAGTCCAGATGCCACTTCCTGGTTTAAAAACTACCTCACTGAGAAACACATGAGAGTTAAAATAGAACCCTCCTTATCATAATCTGCAACTATTACCAGGGATGTACCACTAGTATCAATTCTTGTGCCCTCCCCTTCTTCCATATTCACTAACAAAGTTCATTGTGACCTCCCCCATCTGCCACTTATCCTTTATGCTGATTCCATGGTCATTTACAGATCAGGTCACTCTCACACCAACATTAAATGCCAACTCCAGTCAGAGTTATGTGAGCTCCACCAATGTCAGAGTTATGTGAGCTCCACCAATAACTTACTTCATAAACCATAAACTACTTCTCAGCCCCACCAAGACTATAAGTATGTTTTTTGGAACTCCATAGAACAGAAAGCACTTGACTTCTTAACTATCTTTGACTAACACAACATTTACATAGAGACAACCTCCACCTTCAAGTATCTAGGATTTTGGCTTGATCAGTCAATAAACTTCCATTATCACACAGACAAAGTGAGACCCAAAATAAACCCACTCCTCTTCTGGACCAAAAAGATCTCCCCTTTCTATCCTAACCAGCCAGAACAGGTATTGGCAAAGGTGTTCTCCTTTTTCAACTCGAATATGGGCTTTCATGTTTTCCACACTCCAATCTATCTCTAACAACATCTGCTAGTTCATTATAAACTTGTCTCTCTGTGAGCATCACTGTATCATTCAATAAAAAGCCATCTAGCAATAAAATAAAAATTTAAGCTACTGTTAGGATCCTAACTCTTACAAATTACTTCTCCTCCACACATTTACTCCATTTGCAGCTAGACATCAAGAAAAACACTCCTCATACAATGTGAGACACTACTGAAAAGCCACACCAACTCTCATTGGGTCTATATTAGAAGAACGTAAAGACTAAACATTGAATGGCTTAAAGGCTGAAAATGCTGGACCTCTAAGTGCTTTTTGTGAGATTGCAGTACAGTGAAGTTTGGAAAATTTGCCCTTTCTTCACTGTAGCGCAGTCTCATTGTTGGTATATATATTTAGCGGGGGGTGTAATATGTGAGTTCTAGGTCCAGCATTTTCAGCCTTTAGGCCGTTCGATGTTTAGTCTTTTCGTGCTTCTAATATAGACCCACTCTCATTACCCCTAGAACCAAACTCCACAGCTTTGCACATGCTTTCTCCTCTCAGGCACCTATGCTTTGGCAAGATCCCCCATTGACATTAAGGAAATTAACACTCATTCCAAATTCTCAATGCAACTCAAAAAGTAGTTCTTCATCCAAGCCAAATGCTCCTGCTTCAACACAGGGCATATCACCTAACCTATCTCCTTTTTGAATCTCTTCTCCCTACTCAAGATTCACTGAAGGTTAACCCAGTTTAGAAATTAATGTATATATTGTATATTTCACTCTGTTTGATTGTAAGTTGCACTGTGCTTGTTCATTAGCATGTTTATACAGTGTTATTTTCTATGTAATTCATCTGAACTACTCTGTTGTTGATTATATTTGTTTGGAGCTTTTCTCCCTGGGCCGCTGCTGAAAATGGACATGAATCCAGTTTGACTATCCCGGTCAACAAATGTAAAATGTAGAACTGATAACGAAGTAGGCAGCCAATAATACCACAGATCCGGATAAAATGTAAAATAAATAAAATAAAATAAAAAAATATATATTTCTATTTTTCTGCATGTGAAATGTTTATATTTTACCCAGGCTGAGCTTGAAATTGGTCAGTGTTGACCAGTGCACTATCCCAGTAAACAGTGTCCTGTTTTATTGAAAACAATGAAAAACAATGTATGGTATGGCAGACAAGAAGAAAACCTCATGCCAACCAACATGACAGCCAAGTGATTGTAAAGGTACCCTGGATTTACTAATCTTCCATGCAGGACTAGCTTAGTCCTGCATGGAAGTGGCTGTTTAGGAGCAAGACGGCAGTGCGCCATGCATATTAATGAAGGCACGCTGCTTGAGCTCCTAATCTTACACGGAGTGTGTAAGAGTGCAGGGGGCATTTCTGAGAGCAGAGTTCTCAGAATATACAGTCCTCCGCAAATAAGAACAGCAGAAAGGCCAAAAGAATGAGTGCGACTGCTCATTGGTGCCCACATACCCCCAGCAACATCCCCCATGTGCACAACAACAATAGTAAATACAAAGAAAATAAACATACCATTATTTTTTTAATGAATTTGATTAAAGTTAACCATAGGTGATCGGGTCTGCCCATCGCTTAGCTAGAGATAATGCAGCTTAAATGGCTGAAGTAGATAACAAGGAAGATATATGCAAGTGAAATA
Source organism: Protopterus annectens (assembly GCF_019279795.1). Taxonomy (NCBI): domain Eukaryota; kingdom Metazoa; phylum Chordata; order Ceratodontiformes; family Protopteridae; genus Protopterus; species Protopterus annectens. The sequence continues at coordinate 1,949,260,343 of NC_056725.1, read as the reverse complement.
GTATAGCAATAGTGTAGTGGGCAGAGCATTTGCCTTATGAGCAGGCATTCCCAGTTCGCATCCCACTGTAGCATATTCCATTTTCCATGTCAAATCACATTATGACCAATATTTTACTTGCATAACCTACTAAATAACATATACTTGTGAACTGGAGTACTGCATTAAATGCAGATGTGAGGTGTCAGTGTCATAATGTTGCAAAGTCCACAGATAATCACATGTGTCCCATAAAGTATATGTACACAGGAATCATGGATACAAACGGAAGATAAAATGTGTAATGAATGATAACCCCATACAGCTTCCACATCCCCCTCCCTTCCAAGGACCATTAGACATTAGTCTCTAAATCAGTGCAGTTGTAAGCAGGAGTAAGCAGTAGTAAGCAAGTGTAAGAACCAATAAGCAGTAGTAAGCATATTTAAGCACTAGTAAGCAAGTTTAAGCCCGTTTGTACTGGGGGTAAGCAATGCGCACACAGGTTAAGCAATACTGAAGCTATCTCTCTGTAAGCATATTTAACCGGAGGTTAGCATTGCTTACCCTTGCACAAACTCACACAAACCCACTTACAACTGCTCAAAAGTGCCATAATCACTTTGTATCCAATGGCCCTTGTTCTGCCCAGCAACAAAATAAACAGCCTTGCAGGTCTTGAACCCAGGACCCCATACACTACAGTCACTGTAGTTAACCACCAGGCCATCACAGCAGTGCAGAAGAATGAGGTATCACCAAACAAATCCTCACTACAGTAAAATCAAACTGAACCTGTGAAAGGAATTTGTATACACTCATATGTTCTATAACCCAATACATAACATAAATATGTGAACTGGAGTACAGCAGTAAGCCCAGATGTGAGGTGTAATTGTAATAGAGTGTTGAAGTCCCCAATAATGCACAAGGACCCCATACAGTGTACACATGAATCATGGATACCAGACATATATATATATATATATATATATATATATATATATATATATATGTATGTATATATATATATATATATATATATATATGATGTAATGAATAATAAATCAATGCCAAAAAGAAAATATAATGCAAAGTCTATTGTAAGCAATGCTAAGCATTGCAGGCCAACTTTTTTAGGAGGTGTAAGCAATGTGTAGGCCAGCTAACTCAATGTGCACAGTGGTATACCCCTTTAAACAATGTCAACCTTAGGTAAGCAAGATTGTCCACAGCTTAGCCTTTTCAAAACCGGCCAATCACAGCAATGTGTGGGAAATCGGCCCTGCTTAAACCCATCAAGTGGGAATATATCTCATAACTGATTGTACCTTCCCCTTGCAGGCACTATGGCAGAAAGTGGAGAAAGTGTGAGCTTCTGGGTGCAGCGCTGGGGCATCCAGGAGTCCAGAGTCATGGCAGGACTCCTTGTCAAAGATCATGAGCAGAGACTGCTGCAGGGCCAGTACCTGGGTTCCCAATATAAGGCAGAAGCCTGGGACTGTCTCGCCCGTGACCTCACCAGTGCCACAGGCATACCCCAAACTTTTGAGCAGGTCAGGCATCACTATGCCGACCTGAAGCATCATAAGGGGGACCTCTTGGAACAGTGGATCCAAGAGGCTAGAATGGCAGGGGCTGTCCCAGCTGTGTGTAAGTATCTCTCCACTATGTGTGTAATAATTGTCAGCTCATGTGCATCTTGGATAGGTATGGCTAAATATTCCTCTTATGTCCTTCCCAGCTGCAAGTGAGCAGGCTGTGAACCAGGACGCCTATGGGTATCACCTGGAGAGGTTGCGACATGAGGCAGGTTAGTAATACTCTTGCATGTACTATCATAGGAAATAAATCTAAAAGTATTAGTAAATTAATTGCCAGTATAAAACCTGTATTGTTTAAGGCAAGTACTGCATACACTGGAGAATATGGCAGGAAGAGTCTGATATAGTTTGTATGTAAATAAAAGCATAATAGCCTGACAATAAAGGTCTAACTGCTGGACTGCATGTGTATACTCTGGTATCATATGGTAATGTAGATTTGCTATCACGTAATAGTGCTGTTGTGTTAATTATTTTACTTACACACAACCATAAATAGAATGTGTAGGAATGCCTGTATATGACTGGTGTAATCCCCAGAGGTCATTTAGTACAACTGAGAGATACATATAGACAGAAAACTGCAAAAAGGCAGACAACAAAACCCAAACAGCTGATGTGTGAGCTGTTGTTGTTTGTATTTTTTAGCCCACACAGCCATGCTTCGGCATCCTGGCGGTAGTAGTGGTCTGAATCATACCACAAAACTGTACAGATATGTCCAGAATGTCAGTAAAAGTGGCCCACATCTGTTGCTGTCAACCTGTCCCCCCCTGAAATCAGTGTGATCCCCAGACCATATATAGGCACAGGAAAGGAAATACAACTGAACACACATCTGTGAGAATAAAGCTGGGCACTAACTAACTCAAAACCTTATGAGAGTAAGAAGCCACACTTATAAACATCCATACCTCCATGTTGTCTACCTGTGTGTGGCAAACATTCAGTAGTGCTAGCAAAACATTTCTCCCACAGGTATACATCGCTACGAACACTGTGCCCGAAATAAATGGTATTGTATGGCATTGTGACTGATGCAGTTGCTCCTGAATAATAAGGTATTACTCTCACTGTCACCCCATTGTCCTACAACATATAACTGTCTAGGAAATCCTGTATAGAGTGTGTTGTAATACAAAAGGTCGAATGCAAAACCACAGGATAATTATAAGGCAGAAAGCAGATATGAACAGTGTTTTAGTTTGTAGCAGACACAGCTATGGTCTGAATCCTAGGAGTGGACATAGGCTGCATACAGAATCATACCCCACAACTGTACAGATAAGACCAGAATGTCCAGTATATGGGCCCATATCTGGTGCCTGTTACCCTGTTCCCCTGGGAAGTCAGTGGGATGATCCCAGATGTTTGGGCAGCAAATCAGGAATACAACAGATTCTCACACATCTATGAGAACAAACCTGTCACTCTAGCAACTCCCAAAATTGTTATGAGAGTAATAAGCCAAGTATGGGTTGGGAGGGTGGCCTAATGGTTAAGGTGTTTGCCTTACAAATGCAAGGTGCAGGGTTTGAGTCTCACAAGGGATAATTGGCTAGGCTTAAAATGGCTTGCAAGGGCAGTTAGCTTAGTACTAATCTATGAACCTATGTCCTATCTACACCCCCATGTTTGTCAAGCTGTGACTAGAGTGTGTACAGTAACAGAGTGAGATGTATGTTCATAAGAGTAATGTGGAATCTGGTACTCTGTGTGTGGCAACATTCAGGTAGTGCTAGCAAACATTTCTCCCACAGGTCTGTCAGATACGAACACTGTGCCCAGAAATAAAAGATTGATACCCTGTACTGTTACCATTTACTTTGGTATTGTATGGCATTGTGACTGATGCAGTTGCTCTGAATAATAAGATATTACTCTTCACTGTCACCCACACTGTCCTACAACATATAACTGTCTAGGAAATCCTGTATAAGAGTGTTGTAATACAAGGTCAGAATGCAAAACCACAGGATAATTATAAGGCAGAAAGCAGATAGGAGATATACAGCAATATCTTTATAGCACACACAACTTTGATGAACAGTGTTTTAGTTGTAGCAGACACAGCTATGGTCTGAATCCTAGGAGTGGACATAGGCTGCATACAGAATCATACCCCACAACTGTACAGATAAGACCAGAATGTCCAGTATATGGGCCCATATCTGGTGCCTGTTACCCTGTCCCCCTGGGAAGTCAATGGGATGATCCCAGATGTTTAGGTAGCAAACATGGAATACAACTGATTCTCACACATCTATGAGAACAAACCTGTCACTCTAGCAACTCCCAAAATTGTTATGAGAGCAATAAGCCAAGTATGGGTTGGTAGGGTGGCCTAATGGTTAAGGTGTTTGCCTTGCAAACACAAGGTGCAGGGTTTGAGTCTCACAAGGGATAATTGGTAGGCTTAAAATGGCTCGCAAGGGCAGTTAGCTTAGTACTAATCTATGAAACTATGTCCTATCTACACCCCCATGTTGTCAAGTTGTGACTAGAGTGTGTACAGTAACAGAGTGAGATGTATGTGCATAATCTGGTACCATAATCTGGTACTTTGTGTGGCAACATTCAGGTAGTGATAACAAATATTGCTTCCACAGGTACATTGGATATGAACACTGTGCCAAGAAATAAAAAGTGTGATACACTGTACTGGTACTGTTTACTCTGGTATTGTATGGAATTGTGAGTGCTGCAGTTGCTCTGAGTAATAAGGTATAATAATCACTGTCACCCACACTGTGCTACATAATATAACTGTGTAGGAAAGCCTGTATAAGAGTGTGGTAAGTCACTAAAGGTTGAAGAGGGCAATAGTCTAGTTATGTCCCGGTTCACCTGCATGTGGTCAAGACATGGCCAGAGTCTGTGCAGAAAGAGATGGACAGGTATGTGCACAACATCAACCTAGAATCTGGGAGTATGTGTAGAAATAGTTTGTTAGTGTTAAACATTTCCTCCACAGGTATACCAGGTAAGAGGTGTATACTGCAGGTAAAACCAGTTCATGTATAAAGATGATGACAGCCATATCACTGTCCAAACTAAGGCAATAGGGTAGTGATAGGGTAGTGTAGTAATACTTGTAAGGTACAGAAAGTCATGTGAATTACAGGAATATACTAGTCGTTAATTGACATCCCCCCCCCACCATATCTCCAACAATAAACTAAATACCCACCTCAACTGGTATGGAATGACTTCACTGTTCTGTTGGGACATATGCCCTATTGGTTGATAATTATCTAAATCTGTTTCCATGCATGTGCTATGTTGAAATACTCCAACATTGGTGGTATGGTGCCATCAATGTACCTCCAAGCTGTTATTACCACCGTGCTCCCATTTATGCATGTGTTCTGTTTGCTATGCACCTGTTCCGTATCTGGTGTCTGGGTTAATGGAAATATCTATGCATGCTGTTATACCTAACCCTGGAATGTGCTGACTATTATTAACCCACATATGTTGATACACCATAAACACCATAGCACGTTTGGGAATGCGGGTCCCAGCGGATCCACCTGTCCCACCTCAGCTGGCCGTGGCACCAGGCACCAGCACATCTGGGGCCCAACCCAGGACCAGCTCGTCCATTGGTCCTGCACCACCTTTGGGTGGAACCACCTCAGGGGATGGGGCTCACCCCCCCCCAGGAGTGGACGCAGACAGGAAGCTGTCACCCATCACCAGGTCTGGGTTGTGATGCGTAGATAGCTTGATCAGCAGTTTGGAGATCTACACCAGCTCGAGGGCCATGTGTCACGACTAGAGGGTTGGCCTGGCTCTCTGACTCAGCCCCCAGCACAGCCACCTTCGGGGCTGTGAAGGTGCAGTGGCGACTACCCATGGATGGAGATCTCAGTTCCACTGTTTCCACTAGGGGGCTCATGGGCTTCCGATTTCCCAACACCCCTCCCCATCAAGTTGTTTACCCCCACATGTGTCATATACCACCCCGTATGTGTCTTGTTTGTCTTATCTGTTAACCTACACAATCTACCTCCCGAAATATACCTACTATCCCTTCCCAACATCCCACTCTCACCTGAAAAAAAAGGGGAAATCTGTTCCCAAAAAAAAAAAAATATCTCCCCATACATAGCTGTCCATTTTGCACGTGTCCACTGGACACATGCAATCTGGTCTAATTGGCATCACAACATATTAATGCTGTCCTCACACTTCTCTCGGGGTTTGAGTGTCCAAATCTACCTCCAAAGTCAATGTATATGCACAGCTGTTGCTGTAGAAGAAATGGGCAGCTATGGACCTTCCCTACACCCTCCTGCACATCCTTAGCTATTTTTCCTACTGTATTTCCCTCTTTGTGCCCCTTTTGCACCATTTTCCAATCAACCCTTTTTTCTTTTCTTTTAAAGAAATTAGAGCAGGGATAAGCAGGAGTAAGCACTTTTAAGCAGCAGTAAGCGGGTTTTATCCTGTTTGTGCAGGGGTAAGCAATGCCTACACAGGTTAAGCAATTTAGAAGCAAACTGAGTATAAGAAACTGTAATCGGAAGTTAGCAGTGCTTACCTCCGCCCAAACCTGCACAAACCCGCTTAGAACTGCTTAAAAGTGCTTTAATCACTCTGTATCCAACGGCCCTTGTTCTGCCCAGCAACAAAATAAACAGCCTCTACAAGGCTCAAACCCAGGACCCTGCACAACATAGCCAAAGTGATTTACCACTAAACCATGACAGGTATACACAACCCTGATGTTTTCATCAACATACCATCCAGCACAGTCATTCAGCAGTACAGGAAATGTATTTAAACATGTAGATGTATGTGTGTGTGTGTACATATATTAATATCTAAATAGATATATACATATCTATATATGTATATATATATATATATATATATATATATATATATATATATATATATATATAAACATACATACATATGCATACGTATATATATATATATATATATATATATATATATATATATATGCATCTATATGTCTATATATATATATATATATATATATATATATATATATATATATATATATATATATATATATATATATATATATATATATATATATATATAAGCAGATATATATATCTAAGTAGGTTTATACAGGCATACATCTGTAGATAAAAATGAGAACATAAAAAAATATATATGTCCACATGCACCGTTAATGGGGTTGAGAGGCCCCAAACAACATACGTCTTGTACAAATAGGTATTCCCCCCCACAGCCAAACACGTCTGCCTTGTAATACACTACCAACTGTTGCAGGTCCCATAACCAGGACCTGACACGACATGGGCACAAGATATTAACAGTACTCCATCCCACCTGTATGATGTCAGGCTGGTATCAGTAACATATCATGCAGTACAGTCTGTCTCCCATAGGGAATGTACAATGTGGAAACAATCAACATCCATAGGATACATATACACAGACACATATATGCAGATACAGATATACACACACACACACACACACACACACACATATATATATATATATATATATATATATATATATATATATATGTAACTACACATACACACACATAGATATGTATAGGAAGATACACATGTAGAAGGTGCACACAATATGGAACTGCCACTATGCCTACAGTTACCACCTTACCAAATGGACACTGTATGAGCCATCCATACAACTGATGATTGTTGCCTGCAACATATACCTACAGAGAGGTCAAAGGATGTAACACCACACACAGGTTTGCATACATGGGAAAGCTTTATTTGTGTACTATTACAGTTATATATGCCATGTCATATAGCTGTTTAGACACTGACATCCATATAAACAGAGTAGTGCAACTGTGAAACAGTTATACTAATACAGTAGTCTGGAAAGGTTTACAAATGTTGCTGTCCAGGCCAAGGCCTTCAAGTAGTACAATAGTAAAGACAGACCGGGCCACATGATTCCAAACAATCAACAGTAAGTAATGCAGATGTATAGTCTAGCATATAGGCTACACAATCTTAGAACATGTCTAATAGCATGCATAGATAACCGCAATAACACAGTATGTCAGATGCGCAGCACACACATTGTAAGCATACCAGTGGCATATATGGAACCATTGTGGCCCTGACAATGACATGCAGGTGAATAGTCTGTAACAGGCCAGCAATTATAGTGTCCACACAGGGAACATGGCTACAAACAGATTGCACAAAGTGTGGTACAGTACAATATCTGCCCCACTGGTAGATATGCTGTAGCCATACTTATTGAGTTGTGTGTACAGTTTGTTGTCACTGATATGGTGATTGGGGGTGACAGTGATGTGTATTAAGAACTGTGGTAACCTTGTTGCATGACTTGCTCACACCTGTGTCCATCTTTATGTCTTTCAGGCACGATATCTCATGGAAGGTTGCCAGTCTACACAGCAGCAGAAAATGACATCCTGCTGGATGGACTCATTCATCACTATGCAACCTTGTTTGGCCAGGCTGTCCATAATCAGCAGGAGCAGACCACCCTGTGTAACGACCTAGTCCACATGGTCAATGATGTCGGACTGCACAACTGCAGTTTTGAGCAGGTCCAGCATCATTGTTCTGACCTGCTTCGCAATTCCCATTGGCATGCTGCTGCAGTCCAGGGGGAATAACTCACCCCAGAGGGGGCCATGCCATCCACCCCCCCGACACATGTGGAGGAGTTCCTGGCCAGCCTCATGGCACCTGCCCATTTGGCCACCCATCAACCCCCAGACACCTTTGTGGAGGTGGGTGCCACCCACACACTGGCTGAGGAGTGTGCAGGTAAGACCACAACGCACATCCGTAGACCACTGTTACATATACATCTGCATCGGTACAGGTAGATCATGCATATCTGACATGTCATAGATATATTTTGTTGCTGCATAGTAGTGATAAACAGATGTCCATATATGGTAGTATTATGCAAATGTACTGTAGATGTATTGTAATACTGCACCCACCCTGTAGCACTGCCACAGTTGTGGCCACTGACTTTGCATCTCTCGCCCTCTTATGTACGTCCCTCTGGGATACCACCAAGGCAGCAGCCTGTAGCTGGTGAGTATGTTTATTTAGATGCTTGCCAATACACCAGGTATGTAATGGTGATGGTATATTCCATACACACATCTAACACACCTACCCAGAATGCATACTGTACATGTGCATGTATTGTTGCTGTGAAATGCACGGCATCACAGGGGTGACCACAATGGGGTATTGTAAGGGTATATCAGACACCTGGATGATAACTAACATCCTGTCATTGTGGAATGTTTCCACAGGGAGTAACATAATGGTGGGAGACATGGCCTACAGTAGGGACATGGTTGGAACAGCACCCATATACAGTGCAACACCAGTGTATATACCTGTAGGACAATGGCAACTGCTGCAGAGATACACTATGGCATAAGGCATTGCATTGGTCCACATTATCAGCTGGGACTAGGCTATAACATGTGATGTTCAGTGTATGGGACACTGCAAAGTGACACACATGTGTAGGGCTTACTTGTCATGCATCTGCAAAAAGGCTGAAGGAGGGAGGAGGGGTGTCAGCATGACACACCAGTGCACTGCAGCAGGGATCCTAAGGCTGCTAAGAATGGCTGTATCTACACATAATCAGGTTCAGGACCTGTGGCAGCCGTAACCCTACCCGCAGAGCTATAGTGACAGCAGTGTGTGAACACCAAGGGATGTGCACATGGGTAGACCTTGCAATCATGCAGAATAGGGGGACATGTGTAGGGCAGACTGAGCATGCACTGGCAAATATAGATGGCCCATGCTGGTATACCCCTGCCAGAAGTAGTGACTGCTGTACACACAACAAGAGGTGCGACAAACCATCATGATAAGGGTGTGCACACATATGCCCACACTATGTGTGTATGAATCGTGGTCAGCATCCGCACACCTAGCACATTCTGTAGACACTGCATATGAAAGTACAGGACATATGTCACAAATTGGGCTCATGTACTGTTAAGATATGTGATGATGTGGTCCCATGGAAGATCAAGGGTTTGTGTGTCATATCATTAAGGGTGTGTACACCCCCTATAGCCATGGTATGCTCTGTTGGTTGTCAGTGTAAGAGTATTGGATTGGTCATACATGGTCTGCTGATGTTGAGAGCTGTGAATCAGATATCAGGCATTCACAAATGACATCTGTCCAGATATCATCCCAGGTATGTGTTGCTGGAAAACATAGGAGCTGTGAGCATTAAAGCTGACATAACTGACACAGTAATACACATTCAGCAATGGGCTGTACACCTGTGAGGTGTGGTGCACAGTACATGGCAGGGTGCAGAACAGGTGCACAGCAATACTGTGTTCATGGGTGCAGTGGTATCCAGGGGAAGGGGCTTCACCTAGTAACACAGCACATGCATTGCACACATAGGTTCATAGGTTCATACTAGGCTATCTGCCCTAGGGCATTTATAAGCCAAGCCAGAGTGTGTTTGGCTTTCGCCACCCATTTTAAATTAATTTTGCTATGCCCTTTTTCGAGGTTAGTATACTGTGCCTCTGTCTAACAGTGACACAGAAGTGATACCCGGGGTAAACCTACGATCTCCCATCCACTCATCAAGATTCCTCTTTAAGAGAGTCAATGAGGGACTCTGCCTAACCTGGACTGGGATTTTATTCCAGAGTGAAGGGAGCCTCTGGGTTATGAATCTGTCCCTCCAGCATGTCTTATTTATTTCAGTGCTGAGGTTCAAGTCTCTCGAGCGCGTAGCTCAATGGGATTTGGATTTTCTGAGGTGCAGCATGTCCATTAATTCTGGGTTGGACATGGCTTTATACTTCAGGCACAGATTGCCTCTGAGCAGGCGGTATGCCACTGAGTAGAGCTGGAGTTTCTTTAACCAGGCAGCATATGGCATCTGTTTGAGCCCTTTGATCCTCTTGGTGAGGTACTTTTGGGGTCTTTCCAGTTGCTGCAGGTGTCTGGTAAGGTACATCCCAAAAGAGGCATTGTACTCAGTTATGGGCCTGATGAGGGATGAGTAAAAAGGCACAATGACCTCCCCTGATCTAGATGTGAATAACTTCATGATTAGGTGGGCTATATAAAATGTTTTTCTAACCACTTTGGCCATGTGGTTGTCAAATGAGAGATTGCTATCAACTTGGGTCCCCAGGTCCCTAATTACTTCTTCTGTACTTAATGGATTACCACCTATGTGGTAATTTGTGGGCACTTTGTTTTTGCCAAAGGGGATGACTATACACTTTTTAGCGTTTAGCTTGTGGCCATGGCTCTGGCACCAGTTGTCTGTTTCTATGAGGCCCTTTTGGAGGATGCTTGTGTCAGCTGGAGAGTCAATTGTGGCGCCCAGTTTGCAGTCATCTGCGAACTTGGTCAGCCACAGTCCTTCTATGTTGGCCTGTACCTCCAAGAAATATATACCGAACAAGAGGTCCCAGGACTGAGCCTTGTGGGACGCCACTTGTAACTGGTTTGGAGTCTGACATGGCTCTAGCAATTCTAACCATGTGGGTTCTGTCCTTGAGCCAGTTTGCAACCCATCTAGTGACATAGGGGTTTATATTTAAGCTGGTGAGCTTATCTATAATGCCAGAGTGGGGCATTGTATCGAAGGCTTTTGCGAGGTCCAGGTAGGCTGTGTGGACCACCTTCTCCTCGTCAATGGCCTTGGTGACTGTTTCAAAGAAATCAACCAGGTTTAAGAGGCAGGATCTGCCCTTAACAAAGCCGAACTGGGTAGGATCCAGTGTCTGTAGGTCCCCAATATCTTTATTTATGAGGTCCATGATGATCCTTTCCATAGCTTTGCAGACCAAGCTAGTCAGGCTTATGGGGGCGATAGTTTCCAGGATCTGTTGAGGCACCACCTTTGTGGAGAAGGACCACTTTTGCTGTACGCCACTCTTTGGGTACATATCCTGTAGTAAGGCTGAGATTGAACAGTAGTTTTATGTTTGGGTTTAGCTCTTCTTGGATTTCATGTAGGAGGCAGCCCGGGACACCGTCTGGTCCCATTGATACTGTGTTTTTTGCTTTGGAGAGGGCAGCTCTTACCTGAGCATCTGAGATGTCAGGGGGGAAGCACTCTGCTGGGATAGATATTTGCCCTTTTGCTGGGGAGGGGGGGGAGTTTGCATTGAACCTGTCAGCTAGGATGTTGGCAATGTCTGTGGGTTCGGTGTATTTTTTGTCATTTTGGACTAATTCTGAGCATATCTGGGAATTCCCACCTAGGTTCCTAACATAACTAAAGTGGTTAGAAAGACCTTCTACATTGCCCACCTGATCATGAAGGGATTCACATCCAGATCTAGTGAGGTCATTGTTCTCCTGTACTCTTCACTTATCAGACCAATGATCGAGTACAATGCCCCATTCGGGAAAAGTTCCTCACCAAAAGGATAAAGGGACTCCAGAGGTGACATGTGCCTGACATACAAGGCCATGTCCAATGGACATGCTCCACCTCAAAAAAATCCACCAAAACCACTAGAGCCTTAGCACGGATATAAATAGGACATGCTGGAGGGATAGATTTATCACTCAGAGACTCCCTATGCTGTGGAATAGAGTCCCAGTCCATGCGAGGCAGAGCACCTCTCTGGCTCTGTTCAAGAGAAATCTTGACCTGTGGATGGGAGATCGTAGGTTTACCCCGGGAATCATCTCTGTGTCACTGCTGGACAGAGGCACAACAAACTAATGGGCACAGTATTTTTTCATATATGGGGTGAAGTCAGCCAATAAAGGGCTAGGCTTGTAAATGCCCTCGGGCAGATAGCCTAGTATGAACCTATGAACCTATGAACCTATAACTAAAGAAGGCCTTGTGATTATCTTTAGCGTCTTGTGCAATTTTTCTTTCGAAGCTGGCCTTAGACGATTTTATGAGTGCCCGTAGTTTTTTGTTAATACTGATCAGAGATGCCTTCCCTTTTTGGGATTTTGCTCTATCATGTAGTAGCTTCCTCCTTCTATTGTATAGTTTGTTTATGGCTGGGGTCCACCAGACAGGACGTCTGCCTTTGGAGGATTGGGTCTTGGTTTTATTTGGGATTGCATGATCCATGCATTCCTGAGGGTGTTCATAGAATGCGTTTATAAAGGATTCTGCGGTCTGGGCCGTATTTTCCACAGGCCCGAGGGCTTTGAAGGATTCCACCTCGGTTTTGAGTAGTGTGAAATTTGTTTTAGAGAAGTTTTTCACTGTGGTTTTCAGGGCAGGGGGTGGAGTCAGGATGTGAATATCCAGTGAGATACATGTATACTGTTGCTAGCATGAATTGACTATAGCTGCACTGCATTCTGTTGTGTACCATATGTTATGCATGTTGACAGAGGGGTAATAGGAGGACTGTGTGTACTATCATTGCACAACCTCACCTGTATGTATGTGTGTGCATGCTGGTGGGTAGTTAGTTTGTCTGTAGAGCTGCAGTGGTGAAGTGGAGGGAGGTTGATGCATGTAGGATGCTTGTGTGCATGTGTGTGTGTTTGTGTGGCTGGCCATATATGCACATGTCTGATTGTAGGGTGTTCATACAGCAGTACCTCCCAATGGGATCATGCAGTACATGTACATGGACTGCCACATTATACACCAGGAATACTTGTCATGTGTGTAATCACAGGACAGCTGATAGTATAATATGGTCTGTAGCATGGAACAGGCATCGAGAGGGAAGGTAGACACCAGGTGCACCCTTAATATCACATTCAGCAGGGAGGTCATCTACAACCCACGTATGCAGCACTACAGATGAATTGGGGAAGTACAAGTCAACACCAGGGAGTGTATCCAAATATTACAGTTGTCACATGATAGGCTGATTAAGCAGCATATCTGGAATGTACTGGGCATTACATACACATGACACACCAGTGCGTGATATTATGGATAGAACATAGTAGCCCACACATATAGGGGCCATGCTCATGATGTCCAGACATACACAGATGAACACTGAATGACAGCAGTGAGGCTATCTAAAACCACTACACACAGGTCAGGCAGGTAATGTAGTAACAGGTCTTGTGTTGTGACCACTTGTGTAGGCATTTAGAGGACTGATATGCTAATGAGTGGTATCAATGTGTGTATGTTATCAAGTGGGATGCAGGATGGGATACACATGGACATATATGTGGGACTGTCTGTAAGGTCATGGACAGGTAGGTATTACGGAGGTGTGTGTGTGTGTGTGTGTGTGTGTGTGTGTGTGTGTGTGTGTGTGTGTGTGTGTGTGTGTGTGTGTGTGTGTGTGTTTGTGTGTGTGTGTGTGTGTGTGTGTGTGTGTGTGTGTGTGTGTGTGTGTGTGTGTGCGTGTGTGCGTGTGTGTGTGTACTGTTAGGCAATGCTGTACAGATTTTAAAGTGCATTTATTGTTTTCCCCCACAGGTGGCGAGGTGGGTCAGGGTCCCTCCTGCATGCAATCTGATGTTGGTGTCCATAATGACACCGAAGATGATGATAGTACTATAGTACTGTTGAGGCACAGGTGGTGTTGTCAGGGGCCGACACTGTGCCATCATTTGACATCCCCTTTTAGCCACCGCAACCCTGCACACAGCTTCAGTGCCTATACATACCCCATCACCAGTGGCCATAGTGGAGGAACAGCTGGCTTTTGGTGGCAGTGCACAGGAAAGTGTGGTAACAATGCCTATTGTGTCTGGTTGCAGCAGGCATAGCCAGATGTCCTGCAGGGCACCACATGGGCAGATGTCCCAGGGTGCTCAAGGTAGGACCGCTGGACATCATACACCTGTCAGAAGCGACATAGCTGGTACCAGCAGGTGCATGTTTCAGGCTGTCATGGCAGTGCAGGCACATATGGAAAGTTACACCAGACAGGGCCTGAGGCTGCAGAGGGCTGCTCTCACATCTGTAAGGGACAACATCCGTGAACTGTCTGGTGCCATCCGTGCTTATACCGACCTCATGGATAGATGGCATGGTGAGATGATGGCCCTCATTAGCCGTGGTGTGTCCGTCCTTGAACTTGATGTGGGGGTGCGGCGATAGCCGCATGGATGTAGGCCAGCAAGACCAACAGATGGCAGTCAATGTGGATGTGCTAGGACACCAAGGGGCTCCCATAGTGGCAGTACCAGCCCCGGCAGTGCAGGGGGTGCTGTCCACACCACACCACAGCAGGCCACATGCATGTGGTCCTGGCCAGTCTAGGAGGGACTTGGTACCAGTGGACAATTGTCATTAGCAGGGGAGAGTAGCGCATTGATGCCTGTACCTGGATGTGCCCATGGAACCCCTGGCAGGCACAATCAAAATGTCAATGGCCGGAGGAAGTGAACTGCACACCCTGCCAGGTATGGTCTGCAGCTGTCCATAAACACCTGTGTAGGGCAGCCACATGGCAGAACTGTGTGCATGCATACCTACACACTATACAAACACACCTAGGGTAACCCAATACCTACACACACCAAAGCACCATGCCCAGCTCACTGCAGTACACCCCTCACCCACAATCATGGTGTCAAATGTATGGCCCACCCTCGGCCTCTGGCAAACCAACATCACACTCTGTGCATATGATGATACCTGTGCCATATCCCTGTCATCCATGCCATCAATGCAGGGACAGGCTGATATGGTTCTGATGCACATGCTGACTGTACTACAGTGTACCACATTACTGCAGTGTAACATGTTCTAAGGAGTAAAGTGTAAAGCATATATGGCAGGTAGTGTAGCCATCCAGCAATGATGCATTATAGCTGTTAGTAACGCTGGTTGATTGCGGTCCCTATAATGTTATCCATTTGTATTGTAGGTGTACATGTGGATGGTCTGCAGTCATATTCCACAATGGAGTATGGCACTGTGGTGACACTATGGCTGTGACATATCTGGGGTACAGTCAAACACATGTCACAGGTTACTAAAAAGGTTATCGCCTGTGCCACATGCACAGGTGACCGGCTCAGGCATGTACACCCTGCAACCTGATATAGACCCATCCACATACATGCACACTGTTACTTGGCAACACTGGGACTAGTCCCCTACCTAGCTATGTAGTGATACTGAAGTGTGCGGCTTACATTGCACACACCACACAGCGTTTAGGGTGAGGCATGTCCCAAGTTACATGTTACATCCAGAACATCCCCAGACATGTAAATACGCTAATGGGGGATGTAATGGGTGTATATGGACATTACATAGTGTGACATACCTTCATATACACATTAACAGACACATAACAGGAAGACACACATCTGAGAGACCAGGGCCTATCGCTGCTAACTAACTTGACCGTGTGTCCAATGTGTTACAGGTAGGCTGCACACAGTACATGCATAACTGGCCTGGATTGTGGTATCAGTTACCTGTATGGTTGATGGTGACAGTGGTAACCATATCGTGGTACATGGGACATATACCGGGTGTATCTTGGTGTAATGACAGTGGGCACAGCACCCACATCCCCAAGTGGATATTGTACTCCCTGAAACCCATGATGACACTCTGCCATACCCACCATCAAACTTTGGCCATGACTGTGATACAACCTATAGTATACCCCAACAGTGGTACTGCAGGGATATGCATCTAATGCACATGCCACATGCATAGTAGGGTGTTGCATTGTCATGCCTCCCCATTGGGCAGCAACAGCACTATCTGTACTACTGTGTGGCAATGGGTATTGCAATAGGAGTATATGGCCTCGGAATGCTGTACCCTACAGATATACGAACATGGACAGATACACCCACATGCCAGAACACAATGGGTATCCCATGCCTGTTAACCCATTTGTACAACACTGTTGTGCTGGTACTGCAAGGCTCATGTAGCTGGTATGGGGGGGAGCTTAACAGGGTACATGTAATGTCCCATATAGCAGCAGCCACAACTGACTATGACAATGTGTAGTGCATTGGTTGTGAAGGCCCTCATAGAATTTCCAAGTACAAGTGTGCTAACACACAGACACTGCTATACTCATTCATGCACATGTACACATGTGTCAGTACAGGGGGCATCACTGCAATTGGTCATAGCTGTGTACCTAGCTATTGTCCAAGGAGGTTGTGTGTACTGTGGTATCCTGCCACCTGCCAGGTGGCAGTAGGCAATCTATTAACAGACACTACTGTGGTGACCCTCAGGGTGAGAATGACATGCATTAGCCAGTCCTCCAGGTGCCTACTGCACATGGCCACTGAGGTGATCAAGTTGACATGTATGTATTACATAGGAAAGACTACTAGGTGTTTAAAAAGACATATTTATGAACATCTTTTAGCAATTAAGAAAAAAGAACAAACCAATGCTTTGGAAAAACATGCTGGTATTTGTATTGACTTCAAAAAATTTGTTTTTTCAGTGATAGATACTGTCAGTCAAGAAACCTTTTTGGGTGATTATAAAACCTGGTTAGAATGCAAAGAATCCTTATGGCAAATTTACTTGGGTGCAGATGTTGCACCAGGTCTAAATGACACCATTAACATAAAGTGTTTTTTGCAAACTAAGTTATAAAGTTTTTTAAAAAAAGTCATTTTATGACATTTATTAGAATGTACAAAAAACATTTTAATTATGTTTTCTATTTCTACTATTTCCACTATATGGATTTTTGTATGTATTTTTTTACATTTATAAAAATGAGCTTTCTTTTTAAATTATGATTATTCAGTCATGTGACTGCTAATTAGGTATTTAAATGCTGTTTTAGGGTGGTTAGAGTGTTTTTCTGATGAAGTTCACAGCATATTAAAATGAATGAAAGTGCTAACCTTTGGTGTCCGTGTCTTTTGGTTTTGGTTTGGAGCAGTTTTTTAGTTTTCCAGTGATTTTGTGTATTTTCAAGTTTTTTTGGAGTTTGTTTGTCATTTGTGACTGACTCTGACCCTCACCATGAAAGGCAATTCACAGGACACATTGCTCAATTTATCCACCCATTCAGTACCTGACAGCTTTGCTTCTTTTTCTGAGCAAATTACAGCTCTCATTACAACTGCCATCACTAGAGGGCTCAAAAGAGCAGGAGGATCCTAGGCAGTTCCTGACAACACTTCTGGCTCTACTAGCCAGCAAAGTAACTTGGTGAATGTACCCAACGTGATTCCAGCTGAAGACATTCCAGTTGAATCAACAC
Source organism: Protopterus annectens (assembly GCF_019279795.1). NCBI lineage: Eukaryota > Metazoa > Chordata > Ceratodontiformes > Protopteridae > Protopterus > Protopterus annectens. The sequence continues at coordinate 1,949,242,601 of NC_056725.1, read as the reverse complement.
GGGTGCTCAACAACAACATTTTACAGCATGCCTTTCAAACTCATGCTAATCATTTTGCCGACATTGCGAACTTGTCAAACAGCGAGTCAGTAAGTACTGATAATTCAAACATTGGCATTGTCGAGCAAAGTAAATGTAAAAAATGTATTTTTGACTTTGAGACACTAACTCTTAAATATGTCATGCTTAACGTTGAAATAAGCTATTTTGGTGAATGTATTAGACGCAAGTGTGTTCCGCAAGGCTTGCGGTTCAATAAATTCCCAAACTGTGTGAAAACTGGGGACGAACTACACAGTCAACTTGTTGATTTGTTCAACCAGAATCCGCATCATGTTAATAGTGGATTCGTTGAACAAACAGATGGAAGAAAATTAAGAACTTTTCTTGTTTCAAATATTGCTTAACCATTTGTTTTGTGGTGTTGCTGCTAAAGCGGATAGATATAGGGCAACAATTGTAACAAGGAAACAGGGTAAATTAAGAAGAGATATATCGGCTTATGCTGAAAGTGCCTATGCAGTTTGTAGTTTGAATAATAGTGTATTTAATTTAAATAATGTCAACAATGTACATGAAGTTGTAGGAGAAGTATCAGAAGTTACAGCTGAAAGAAATTTTACTAACAACAACAGTATGGGTAACACCACAGTTAAAGAACATGCAGTTTGTCAAGGTAGTAACAATATTGCCGATGTTACTAACAACAATATTATTCAAAATCAGGGGACCAACATTTCAGCTTTTGAAGATTCTGTATCTGTAAACAATACAAATGGGTCCTTTTTTAGTGGACCAACAAGGGAACAAGAAAACACCAATGTGGTCCAAAACAGTACAGGACAAGGGGAAGAGCAAAGGCAGGAACAAGAAAAAGTGGTAGCTGGCAAAGAAAATTCCCATTACGGTATTGAAATTGTGAACCTTTCCTATATGTGTTTAATATCACAGGCATGTGAAGTTTTGAAAAAAGGTTTATCATTTATACCAGCAAATTCTTTTAATCTAACTAAAGTTATTGTGGACTTTAGATTGTTCCTTAGAAAACTGAATTTGAGTTATGTCATGCAGGATGTTAACATAGACAATCAGTTTAATGTCTCTGAAATGCCTAAAAAATGTAGTACCTACAATCCACCATTGCTAGGAACCTTGCAGGTCTTCCAAAATATATGTGAATCCAGCTTTAGACAGTTAAAGCATGATAACAAGGTTCACAATTTGACTGATTTGGAAGAAAAAGCACTCAAAAGTATGTGCACTAACACCCAGGTTAGAGTTATGAGAGCAGATAAAGGAGGAACATTGTTATTATGGATACAAAAGACTGTATTACAGCAATGGAAGAAATGTTAAAAGACAATGATACATATCAAAGGGTAGATTTGTCCACTGTTTATCTGAAATTGGACACCTTACTGTTTGACATGTTTTGTCAAGAAGAAATAGATTATCAAACTTACGTCTATTTACAAGTTGAATTTCCCAAAATGTGAGTACTCTTTGGTATTCCAAAAATACAGAAAAACAATGTTAATCCCCCCTTTAGACCAATTATATCTGCAGCAAAGTCTAAGACAGAAACATTGTCCATTTGGTTGGATTTTCTTTTAAATCCTCTGATTTAGGCTTTGAAACCTTACCTGAAAGATTTATGGCATTTATTAGAAATTCTAAGGGACTTTAGATCACCAGATAGTACTTTCGTTTTTGCTTCTTTGGGTGTAGTTTCGCTTTACACCTGTACTGATCAGGAAATAGGCTTGGAATTTTTGAGAGAATACTTAACTACAAATACTGCTTTTGATAATTCAAAGATAACTACTGTTTGTGCACAAATGGATCTTGTTCTCGATAATAATTTTTTAAAATTCAATGAACAACTGTACAAACACACATTAGGAGTAGCTATGGGGGCTAGAGTTGCCCCTGCTTTTGCTAACCTTGTGATGGCAAATTGGGAAAATAAGTTTCTTATTAAACACAGGTTGTTTGATAGGATACTGATATATCGCTGTTACATTGATGATCTCTTTTTTTCTTTGGCAAGGTAGCTATGAAGATTTTGAAATGCTAGCTTTTGACTTAAACAATCCCACTGACTTCATAAAGTTCACCATCAGTGGTTTTGGTTGTAGTCGTAACTTTTTGGATTTAAAGTTGACATTTGACTTTCAGTCCAAACAGTTCATCAGTAGCATTTATAGAAAGCCAGTGTTTGCCAACCAATATCTACATAGAGACAGCCTCCATCCTCCTCATATGAAAAAGGGTGTTGTTAAAGGACAACTAATTAGACTTAGTAGATTAACTACATCTGATACAGATGCTGACTGTACAAAAGAAATGTACCACATTACTGCAGTGTAACATGTTGAGGCTAAAGTGTAAAGCATATATGGCAGGTAGTGTAGCCGTCCAGCAATGATGCATTATAGCTGTTAGTAACGCTGGTTGATTGCGGTCCCTATAATGTTATCCATTTGTGTTGTAGGTGTACATGTGGATGGTCTGCAGTCATATTCCACAATGGGGTATGGCACTGTGGTGACACCATGGCTGTGACATATCTGGGGTACAGTCAAACACATGTCACAGGTTACTAAAGGTTATGCCACATGCACAGGTGACCCGCTCAGGTATGTATACCCTGCAACCTGATATAGACCCATCCACATACATGCACACTGTTACTTGGCAACACTGGGACTAGTCCCCTACCTAGCTATGTAGTGATACTGACATTGCACACACCACACAGCGTTTAGGGTGAGGCATGTCCCAAGTTACATGTTACATCCAGAACATCCCCAGACATGTAAATACGCTAATGGGGGATGTAATGGGTGTATATGGACAATACGTAGTGTGACATACCTTCATAACAGACACATAACAGGAAGACACACATCTGAGAGACCAGGGCCTATCGCTGCTAACTAACTTGACCGTGTGTCCAATGTGTTACAGGTAGGCTGCACACAACACATGCATAACTGGCCTGGATTGTGGTATCAGTTACCTGTATGGTTGATGGTGACAGTGGTAACCATATCGTGGTACATGGGACATATACCGGGTGTATCTTGGTGTAATGACAGTGGACTGGCACCCACATCCCCAAGTGGATATTGTACTCCCTGAAACCCATGATGACACTCTGCCATACCCACCATGAAACTTTGGCCATGACTGTGATAAAACCTATAGTATACCCCAACAGTGGTACTACAGGGATATGCATCTAATGCACATGCCACATGCATAGTAGGGTGTTGCATTGTCATGCCTCCCCATTGGGCAGCAACAACACTATCTGTACTACTGTGTGGCAATGGGTATTGCAATAGGAGTATATGGCCTCGGAATGCTTTACCCTACAGATATACGAACATGGACAGATACACCCACATGCCAGAACACAATGGGTATCCCATACCTGTCAACCCATTTGTACAACACTGTTGTGCTGGTACTGCAAGGCTCATGTAGCTGGTATGGGGGGGAGCTTAACAGGGTACATGTAATGTCCCATATAGCAGCAGCCACAACTGACTATGACAATGTGTAGTGCATTGGTTGTGAAGGCCCTCATGGAATTTCCAAGTACAGGTGTTCTAACACACAGACACTGCTATACTCATTCATGCACACGTACACATGTGCCAGTACAGGGGGCATCGCTGCAATTAGTCATAGCTGTGTACCGAGCTATTGTCCAAGGAGAGATGGGTTGTGCAGGGGTTGTGTGTACTGTGGTATCCCCAGGTGGCACTATTAACAGACACTACTGTGGTGACCCTCAGGGTGAGAATGACATGCATTAGCCAGTCCTCCAGGTGCCTACTGCACATGGCCACTGAGGTGATCAAGTTGACATGTATGTATTATATAGGAAAGACTACTAGGTGTTTAAAAAGACATATTTATGAACATCTTTTAGCAATTAAGAAAAAAGAACAAACCAATGCTTTGGAAAAACATGCTGGTATTTGTATTGACTTCAAAAAAATTGTTTTTTCAGTGATAGATACTGTCAGTCAAGAAACTTTTTCGGGTGATTATAAAACCTGGTTAGAATGCAAAGAATCCTTATGGCAAATTTACTTGGGTGGAGATGTTGCACCAGGTCTAAATGACACCATTAACATAAAGTAAAGTGTTTTTTGCAAACTAAGTTATAAAGTTTTTTTTAAAAAAATCATTTTATGACATTTATTAGAATGTACAAAAAACTTTTTAATTATGTTTTCTATTTTTATTTCCACTATATGGATTTTTGTATGTATTTTTTTACATTTATAAAAAAATTATCTTTCTTTTTAAATTATGATTATTCAGTCATGTGACTGCTAATTAAGTATTTAAATGCTGTTTTAGGATGGTTAGAGTGTTTTTTCTGATGAAGTTCACAGCATATTAAAATGAATGAAAGTGCTAACCTTTGGTGTCCATGTCTTTTGGTCTTGGTTTGGAGCAGTATTTTAGTTTTCCAGTGATTTTGTGTATTTTCAAGTTTTTTGGAGTTTGCAGTATAACAGCACTTACAGTCTGTAGTCAAGTCAGGCACATCCCCCTCCTGTGTGTTGGCCTGTTTCCACAGTGTATGTTGTTAGAGGTAAATCCCAATCCATCTGTGATGCTTTTTGCCAAACAATAGATCTAGTTCATGCTCACAGTGAATGAAAAGGCCCAACACCAACATGATGTTCCTAGATATTGGAGTGTGTTTCCATGCAATTGGAATGTTACCACAGCTGTTTCACATGCAATCAGTTAGAGGAGGGCTGCAATTCATGCAGAGGCCATCAGCTGTTCATGAGCATCACTACAATACACATGCTGCTGCCTAAGCAAAGGAGGCGTAAGTCTCCACATCCACCAGAGAGGGAGTGAGAGAGGCAGACAGAGGCAAAGAAAAGTCAGGGAGGGGTGGGAGAGTACAACTTAAGCATGTTTGTGTGAAACACTTGCCAATGCAGGATATCAAACCCCTGACTGATTATGTATTGCTATCACATGTCTATGCAGTTATTGGATGCACCACATAGGTTACATTTTGAGGAGCCCTTCAAACATATATATGATGGTGAGTGACATTTGCAACAGTGATATGGTAGCTATACAGTAGGTGTAGTACACGTGCCTGTCAGCATAAACAGGTGTCAGCATTAACAGCCACACTCTCTCAGGGACCCACACACATTGACACACTTGGCAGGGTCAGGAATACAACTCATCACTAGTTAGATTGCCACAACACAGTACTGTGCAGATATCACATGCACCAGAGGGGTTATACGGAGGTTATATGAGCAAAGGGTATATGGAGGTGTCTAACATCAGACAGCATGCTTCAGTATGCCAGTGGGGATTGTATTGAGTGTGAATGTGGTCATAGGCATTATACACCACACACTCAGACACAGGGTGCCAGTACTGACATGCATTGGTGCATTGCTTCATGGGTGTGTAGTGGTCAACTGTACCAGATGGCTATACAAGGTTAGGTGATGGGTATAACTTGGCATCAGGCCACATGACAATGGTCTACAGTGTGGCTCAGGGGTGTAGTGTCTGGAATTACCCACATAGGTGGGTACTGTATTCACCATCCAGTCACCTGGGTAACTATTGTGTGTGGTCATTGCTGTGCATTGCTTGCCATGTATGTGTTCCTTAGTCCATGACATGGATGGTGTCTGGGATGTGCACACATCCCACATGCATGTACAGTGACATGTGGAACTGTACCTGGGGTGTTTGCCCATGTTGTGTACAGAGATTGTTATCATCAGATGTGCCAGTCCTGACCTCATGTGGTGGGAACTGTTAATGGACAGCAGCTTGACCCTGCACCTACATTGATAGCATGATACAGTATTCCATGGTGTCAGTTGCATCTGTCCATACAGGGCATGTGTTTCAGGCATGGTATGTCCTTTGTGGGTCACATTTGATAGCACCACAGGTGTTTCAGGTGTCCAGTGGGGAACATAGGGAAGGTGCACTGTCTGCATATACGTGCCTATTGGATTGATGGACAGGGTGCCATGCCCTCTGTAGCCCACTGCAATCACATCATTGTTGCTATCAGTGGGCAATATGCAGGATACTATCAACATAGCAGTTGTTGCCTAGGCAAGTGTGTGTGTGTGTGTGTGTGTGTGTGTGTGTGTGTGTGTGTGTGTGTGTGTGTGTGTGTGTGTGTGTGTGTGTGTGTGTGCATGAGACATGGGTTGAGAGTGTTCTCTGGGTAATACATGGGTTACTAACTTTGTTTGCCTGGCCTTTATGTCACATGTAAGTGTATGGATTTGTACCAGAGACTCTTGGCTATTTCACATCTGTTATCCCTGTACAGAGAACATTGTAACATATACTAGGGACACCATATAAGAAATTTGCAAAACCCACTACACAATGTGTCCAGTTGTCACACACTCACAGCCACCTCCACACAGGATACAAATGACAAACACAAACACACATCTTCCATGTCTGGGATTAAAGCTCCTACCTAACTAGTTTATAACATTACAGCACTACGCAGTTATAGGATGTGCCACTGAGATTACTGGAGTATTTCTTTCCCAAAGGTGTATTTCACAGTGAATGACATCAGTAGGATTGCCAAAGTAGGGCATTTGAATTGTAGTGAATGTGACTAGCCTAAAAAGGCATTGCTCCCTACACAGACATAAATACACACACACAAACATCCACACCTGCTATGTGTGGGAATAGAACCTCTACCAAAGTTCTATATCACACTACAGCATTATGATGTTGTAGGATGCACCACAGGGATTACTGGAGTAGTCCTTCCCCCAAGGTGTATTTCACAGTGAATGACATCAGCAAAATTGCCAGAGTAGGGCATTTGAATTGTAGTCAGTGTTACTAGCCTAAAAAGCATTGCTCCCTACACAGACATAGAAACACACACACAGACATCCACAACTGCCATGTGTGGGAATAGACCCTCTACCAGAGTTCTCTATCACACTACAGCATTACACTCTTATAGGTAGCGCCATGGTGATTACTGACGTACTCATTCTCCAAAGGTGTATTTCTCAGTGAATGACATCAGCAGGCTTGCCAAAGTAGGACATTTGATTTGTAGTGAGCGTGAGTAGTCTAAAAAGCATTGCATTCTACACCGATAGACACACACACACACACACACACACACACACACACACACACACACACACACACACACAGTTGTCATGTCTGTGATTTGAACTCATACCTAGCTAGTTTATCATGTTATAGCAGTGCACAGTTACGGGGCGCACCATGGAGATTACTGGGTTACACCTTTCTGAAAGGTTTATTTCACAGTGAATGACATCATCAGCCTTGCCAAAGTAGGGCATTTGAAGTGTAGTGAGCGTGACTAGCCTAAAATGCATTGCTCTCTACACAGACAGAGACACACACAGTTGCCATGTCTGGGATTAGATCTCCTACCTAACTAGTTTATCACACTACAGCAGTATGCAGTTATAGGACACGCCATGGAGATTACTGGGCTACAGCTTTCTGAAAGGTGTATTTCACAGTGAATGACATCAGCAGCCTTGCCAAAGTAGGGCATTTGAATTGTAGTGAGTGTGACTAGCCTAAAAATCATTTCTCTCTTCACAGACACACACACACACACACACACACACACACACACACACACACACACACACACACACACACACACACACACACACACACACACACACACACACACACACACACACACACACACACACACACACACACACCATGTCTGGGATTAGAACTCCTACTTAACTAGTTTATCACACTACAGCAGTACACAGTTATGGGATGCGCACCGAGGTTACTGGGCTACACCTTTCCCAAAGGTGTATTTCACAGTGAATGAGATCAGCAGCCTTGCCAAAGTAGGGCATTTAAATTGTAGTGAGTGTGACTAGCCTAAAAAGAATTGTTCTCTACACAGACAGGGACACACACACACACACACACATCCACACACACACACACACACACACACACACACACACACACACACACACATATTTCCCATGTCTGGGATTAGAACTCCTACCTAACTAGTGTATCACAATACAGCAGTACACAGTTATAGAACACACCACGGAGATTACTGGGTTATACATTTCCCAAAGGTGTATTTCACAGTGAATGATATCCACAGCCTTGCCAAAGTAGGGAATTTGAATTGTGGTGAGTGTGACTAGCCTAAAAAGCATTGATCTCTAAACAGACACACACACAGTTGCCATGTCAGGGATTAGAACTCCTACATAACCACACTACAGCAGTACACAGTTATAAGATGTGCCATCAAGATTACTGAGCTACACCTTTCCTAAAAGTGTATTTCAAAGTGGATGACCTCAGCAGGCTTGTCATAGTAGGGCTATGGGGAGGGTAGTGTGTGTGCATGGGCAATAACCCAGTCATCTAGAGCTAGACACACCACATGCGGACACACACAGGGTTCTAGTCCACAGGTACATGTATACAACTGCTAGATGACTACTTCCTTGTACAGTCATGTTGCACAGCTAGCATTTGCACCACCTAGTCTGTAATGTTGATGGATACCAGTGGCTAATGTCTACAGTGAGTGACATTTACTGTGTGCTGGGTGGAACAGGCCACCTAATGGATGGCTCCTTGTCACAGTCACTCTCTTCCACACATCTATGTATGTCTACTTTTGGCTTATTATCATGTGTTGTCCTTGGATATATGTCTGCATTCCTATCCACTGTGTGTGTAAAGCATGACTGGTGCATACAGAGGAGTGTATGCACTAACATCTGCAACTGCCAGATATGTATGGTCCACTGTTGTTTGTAGACATGGGCTGTGTGAGCATGTTCAGTATGACCTTTCAGTATGTTGTTGTCTGACATTGCCTTCATTTCACTAAGTATGCGAGCATGCCCAGTATGCCCTTCTGTATTGACTGTGTGGATCGATTCCAAGTAGTTTGTATTCCAGTGCAGACCTTTGTGTTGTACACCTACAGGTTGCAAACTGTTTCTGCAGGGTATCTGTCGATCATTTGGCAATATGGGGACAAACTGTGCAGGGGATAGTGTGTACTATAGGTGATTGTGTCTGTGCTGCTTCAGCTATGTGGTACTGCTGTTAGCAGAGATATTCAGACATGTACTGTTATACACTGTGATGTTTTCTGTCCTCATGTACTGTCAGGTGAACATTCTTGCTCACAGTGATGTCTTGGGTGACAAGGGTGATTGCAGCTGTGTCCGGTATTGTGGGCTGATGCCTATATATTTATGGCAAGTTATGCCAGAGGGGGAGCTGCAGACACTTGCTGCTGGGTGTTTGTATCCGGTTCAGCACCTTGGTACAGGGCTGGCAGAGGATCCCATACTTGTGCATCCATTGACATGACAGTATGGCTTTATCTTGCTGTGGCAATACCTCAAAGCTGTACAAATTCACACAGGTTACCCAGAGGCAGGAGTCATGAGTCAGGACATTACCCCTATTGTGGTGTACGGGTGGGTATGTAGCCACCCATTTATGTGTTTGCAGCCAGGGATAGTGTGTGCACACAGCTTTGTGTCGGATCTTGTACATTCCATGCTGCCCATGCTCCCACCCCCCTATGTTGTTCTATCCTCTTCCATACATTATGCATACATTCTCTGATACTTTCCCTAAGGTTATCACCCCATCACAGCTGTGTGTTCATGTTGGTCCACAGTTCATGCAGTGGGACATGGTGGACATGTTACTGTGGTTTGTCCACATGGCCTTGCATATGGCTTATGTGGAGTGTGCTATGTTGTTATTTGAGTGTCCATGACATAGCATGCATTGGCAGTACATGGGAGACACAGGCCTTTGGCAGAGGCCTGTGGGCCATTAGGTGTTGATGTGGGCCAGATGTGGCAGGCCATTGCATTCTGTCAGTCCTACATTCTCAGACCGCCATACAGTATATTCCCCTGGGGTGACAGGGTAGGTATGCTAGGTGTTCTTGCCAATACCTTCTATCAATCTTGATCAGGTGGTGTGGATGCTGGCAGGGTGCTACCTATGGCTAGGGACACACCCGCATGGGACACCTGCACTGCATGCTGCATTCTTTCGCTATTGTCATATAGAAGTGGGGTCATATTGTACCCATTCCCCATAGCAGGGATATGACCAGTGAGGTACCTGTGGGTAGTGTTTGCATGAGCTGGCTGCATGTGTACTATGGACACTACTTGCATTTGACACACAGATATGCATGGGGCATTCCAGTTATGCTGGCATGTGCAGGTACACCAGCTGTTTCCCAATACATCAGTCATACCTTCTTTGTGATCTGCACATGTTCGGGCAGACAACACCAGTATCCCCTACTACAGGAACAGATAATGTGATGGATACCTGTATGTACAGTTCCAAGGGTGTCCCCATTTCACAGTGACACAATATATACTGTATGTCTGGGGTACTTTCCACTGTGTACTGCTTGTATACCTAGCCCAACAGCCATGCCATGTCAGTCTTTCAGATGGTGATACATATTACCACCATACCTTTACAATGGCTTACTGCTAGCATGTGGTGGGAATAGTCTTTGGCACTGCAGTTTTTAGGACTTGTCCCTGTCATCAGCAGTAGTGGACAATGGCCATCAGGTCTTACCTCAACATACATACATACTGACCACTCTCACACAATATGAAACACACACATACCTGCATACTGTGCAAATGCTACAACCTATCCTACTACTTTGGCCACCTCTGGGCATCTGTGCTCCACTCGTATTATACCTACACATACATGTTACTACATTTCTACGTAGGGTTGTGGGGGCACACCTGACTGTTACGACGTGTGTACATCAGTTTGAGGGGGCACATCAGACTGTTGCTACATTTCTAAATAGGTTTGGGGGGCACACCTGACTGTTACTACATTTCTAAGTTGGGTTGGGGGGAGCATACCTGACTGTTTCTACATTCCTACATAGGATTGGGGGAGGGGGCACACCTGTCTGTTTCTACATTTCTACACAGTGGTTGGGAGGGAGCACACCTGACTGTTACTACATTTCTACGCTGGTTTGGGGGAAGGGGCATACCTGACTGTTTCTACATGTCTGCATAGGAGTTGGGGGCACACCTGACTGTTATTACATTTCTACATAGGATTATGGGGGACACACCTGACTGTTTCTACATTTCTACACAGGATTGGGGGGGAACACCTGACTATTTCTACATTTCTTCACAGGATTGGGGGGAGGCACACCTAACTGTCTCTACATTTCTACACAGGATTGGGGGGCACACCTGACTGTTACTACATTTCTACACAGGATTGGGGGGGCACACCTGGCTGTTTCTACATTTCTACACAGGATTGTGGGGCACACCTGACTGTTTCTACATTTCTACATAGGATGGGGGGCACACCTGACACTTGTACACATTTGCTATGACTGTACTGGTATGTCAGGTACTTCATTTCATTCTGTATTCTAATCTATCATGCTGACTAGAGGCATATCAGTGTACTACAGGTCTTAGCTTTGATTGACCTACATATTAGATTCTGAATTCCTACCCTTAAGAACTAACATCCCACTGCCTGACCTGCTGTAGTCTGTCTGTGTAGGTCTGGGGGAGGAGGTTACCCATAGGCATCATTCAGAGGTCATAGCACAGCCTTTGTTTGTGTTTGTCTACACCTGTCCTGCTGGCTGAGACTGTTGTTGGGTATATGAACTTCCCTGACTGGCATGTGTGAGTCATATGGACAGACGTGTGGCCCAGCAATTTTCTACATTGAGTTTTGTCGCCCTGTGTAGGACTGGCTACTATGGTGACACCAGTATTTGTTACATATCCCATGGTGCTACTATAGGTGTCTACTATCTGCTGACATACCATTCAGCCTCCCAATTCCCTTGCCTCCTCACATCCATTATCATAGATACAGGTAACAACAAATTCTACTCCATTTGGTGATTGGTAGGTTGAGTGACTTACCTTGTGGGTGTCCCAGTATTGAGGGTAGTGCTGCAGGGCTGCCTATGTCGGATGTACATAGTACACTCCCTACACATGGTTGAGCACAGGTAGCACCATGTTTGGTATCCCTTTTACTGTATGTGCGAGGCAGAAAGGGGTGTCATTCCCTGGGTCCCTCCTGTGTCAGTGTATGTACTATGTGTTGCCTCTTTGCCAAGGCCAGGGCATGCTGGGTATGCCTCCTTCTGCCTACTGGGGCAGGCTCAGGTTGTTCCTCCTCTGTGTCACCCTGTGCCTGTGCAGGCTGTAGCAATGGTGGGGGGTTGTGTGGCCCTGCCCCATGCTGTTCCTGCTGCAGCTGTTTCTGCAGGATCATATTGTGTAGCATGGCACATACTATGACAATTTGTATACATGTAGCTGGTGAGTACTGCAAGGCTCCACCAGATGTGTCCAGGCACCAAAATCATGACTTGAGCATCCCAAACACATGCTCTACTATAATTTTGGTCTGTGCTTGTGCCTCATTATGGAGTTCTTGCTCGGGTGTGTGTGCATTTCTGATGGGTGTCATCAGTCACGGCTCCAGTGGGTAACCAGCATCCCCCACTAGGTGACTGTGAGGGATGTGCCCATTGGCAGATCTCTGGTACAGCTGCATCAGATGCCAGACATGAGAATCATGATAGCTTCCAGGGAAGCCAACACACAGATTCATTAGTATGTCCTGGGCATCGCACACGACCTGACAGTTGATGGAGGGGAAGCCCTTGCGGTTGATGTAGACCCTACCCCGCTCACCGGGTGGTGCTTTGATGTGTATGTGTGTGCATTCTATTGCACCCACTACCTCAGGGTCTGCTATTTGGTGGAACAGTTACATACTGCTTGCCAACATCTCATGGGTGTAGGGGAAATATACGTGCTCACTGGCATGTGCTGACATGGCATCCAGGAACTGGTGGAGTACCCTGGATGCTGATGCCTGTGAGATCCCCATCATATCCCCAGTTGGCCTTCGGAAGGTACCTGTAGCTAGTATTCTTTGGCCTGCACATACCTTGGGATCCACTGGGATGGGTTCCTCTCTGTTAGTTCTGTGTGTCAGGCATGGCTGGCACAGCTCAACAATTTGCTGTAAGAAGTCCCTTTCCACCCTATAGCGCTCCACTATCTCCAGCTCATGTAGCCCCTAGTAGGTTACCCTGGGTCTGTACATTCTTCTCCATCTACTCACTGTGGGTTGGTCAACAGCATTCACATCCTCACCACCCTCAGCCTCTTCCACATGTTATTGTATGATAGCTATTGCAGCCCATATAATTTTGTTGTTTTGTTTGTTAAAACGTCCCCACCTGTATACACCGGTGGTGTAGAGTATGGGAACAACCAGAGGGAAAGGTGTTTGCATAGTTTATAGTAGTGTTCTGGGCTGGGCTGGGCTGGTCTGCTGCCTGTGTAATTGGCTGGTTCTGATACATTTCATCTGCCAGCTATGCTAGTTGTCCTAGATTACCTTCCTACTGCTTTTTTCCCTTCCCATTGCCCTCCTGTTTAAGCCCGGGGGCATGCTGCGCAAACCCACTGCTCAATTGTGCACAGAGGTGCTATTTTCTGGTTTACTTTTTTTCCCTTAAAACCTGGTGCACAGCACACACACCAGCTTAGGCAATATAAAGTGTGCTAGGCATCCTCAGACACATCCCATTGCTTAGCTGTGCAAAGCTAGGAGCAAACCCGAGCCACAGGGCTCCACTCAGCTTACAGTATGCCTGACACACCCCCCTATGATGTCAGCTAACTCCTAGGCTTCCACCAAGCTATTCCTGCTCCTACACTGCTGAGTGCTGACTAGCATGCAGGGGAAATCTGGGATTCACTATCATTCCCCTCATTTGCATAGGATTGCCTGCTAATGCATAGTTACATGTCCCACACTGAGCCTCCCCCCTTAGCAGCCACTATTCACTAGCCATGTTGTCTTCTGCCTGCCATTGAGTATGATGGCAAAATAGTGATTTTGGTTAAAATGCTTATTTTAGGTTATTTTTTTTTTATTTTCCCCAGATCCCATTTGTGCATCGCTGTCCTATGCTTAAACAGCCGAGATCGGCTAAAAAATAAATAAAAGTTGATTTTTTTAATTTTGCAAGTGTTTCCATGCCAATGGCCTTATAGTTGGCCATTGGCATGCTTTATACATGATATCCACCCTTTATTTGGAGCTGTCATGACTCGTTTTGTAATTTTCAGAAATGTACTCCATTACTGCCGGAGTACATTTCTGCAGATTACACTAGTCCTGCATGGCCAGTTTCTAGCTTCCTGGATCGCAAATTCACCTCAGTTGCATGGATTTTTCCTGCAAATGGAGTAATTTGCCTAGAGGGGCTGAGTCCGTGCAGGACTAGTGCAGGAGCACTTGCATGCCCCTACAGGTTATTCCTGGATCGCACTGCAGACATATTGCTTGCTGGAGCTCCTGCACTAATCCTGCATGCCGTGCAGGGCTTGCAGAATCCGGGGGAGTATATTTGGTGGTGTTTTAATGAAAGACTCTCAGAAATGCATATTTTGCTACTTACTGGTATTTTAGGGCAAACACGTTAACTTTAAATATTAGTTATGTGATTTTAGATGACAATGTATGCAAATGCTTCTGAGACAGTGATGACTAAGCTTAGCTTCTAAGGAGGCACACAGAATAGTTAAATATTGCCTCTATCATAAGCAGTGGCTATTATAATGTGAACTTTATTTAAAAGGAATGATGTTAAGTAACTTTCATTATGCTGCATAATGGTACATTAAAAGTTCTTTTATTTCTGTTAATTTAGCCAAAAGTAGTTCTCGATGGAAGTATAAACGAATCAGTTTTTTCAGTACTTTTATATTCATGAATAGAAAACTTTGATCCCTGCTCCTTAGATCTATCACTTTCTACTAGGCATCACAGACTTCTGCATATTATAATAACATAATATAGTGTAAAAGGGCTACTGTATGTGGTTTGGCAAGTGACTATGGCAGAGGTGTGAATGACAGTATATCAATGGTTTTTGTCAGGCTCCATATTTAAAGACAGCTGTCAAAAGTGACTGTTAGGAAGGGAACTGCAGAAAGTAACTGTGGCATTCTGATGTAATTTCTGCTAACTGACAAATGCCTATCATCATGACAGCTATAGCAAGACCTTCAATAACCTGCCAAATTTAAAAAGAGTTCCCAAAGCCAAAGGAGTGAGAGAAAGATCGTCAGAGAGTCAGTCAGAATGCTTAAAACAGAAGCTGATGTTTAGTGAGCTGGAGAAAAGGTCCTGATTTGAAATGCATTTTAGAGGTTGGCTGATGTATTCTTTTCAATCCAGTTTTATGTTTTAGTTACATCTCTAGCAGTGATAATAGATTTATAGGAAACTACAAACTAGTTAGATACAGCAGTGGTAGGTACATACAATTAAGTTTACACCACTACAGTGACAGGATATGAGTTAGCTCTGTTCAGATAACTGTGGGGGAAAAGACACTCTAGTAATTTCCAACAGTTTTTTTTTTCTCTTCTGTGCTATAAAATGTAGCCTTTTCTCAGCAGGGCAGCTTTTTCCGTGCAATAATATCACCAAATGTAACAAAAGGCTGAGCGATTAGAAGAATCTGCAGTAATGTACATTGTATGGTGCATATTATTTGTGTCCCAAAGCATTTTGCATTCAGCTGGGGTATAGAAAAGGGAATAATTATAAAATGTGTACCATTAATTATATCACTGAAATCTGACAGCTCTGCTCTTTTGTACTTAGCTGTTAAAGGATAGCTGCAGACAAATGTATACCATATAAATGTAGCAGAATTTATGTTAAGGAAGCATGACTCTGTATGACATAATTCCAGTATTCTGGTAACAAATGAGTTCTGACTATTGGCAGAGATACAAAATAGCCCACCCGTTAGCTTATTTATTAGTTGGGGGCAGGGTGTCACTACGTGCCATGACAGTCTAATAACAAGTGCTTGTAGATGGAAAACTGAGTGGATTATGGTCGAAAATGTAGCAAGAAACATCAAGATGCATAGTATGTATATGTTTACTCTCCCATGTGGCACCACTCCCTTTGGAATAACTCAGTTACATAGGTGCTGCTGGCTGGATGCCTGTTAGCACCATAAGAGAGGAACTGTGATGTGATGCTCTTCCCTGGTCATGTAATTGACCTCTCTCCTACCTGATGCAAGAAAGTTGAAATAATCCTGTCTATACCTGCCCTGAGAGCTGTCATTTATCTGGAGCATAATAATTTTGAGGAAAATCAGTAGAATTTGTTCTCATTAGACTGGCAGCCATGTCTTGGTATAAACTGTATCACTGATATGTTGGGCATCTCAACTGATTCTGGTTTTACTGACATGGAAGGATAAGCTATGCACATTGACTAGTACCTACTAATGCTATATATCTGATTATACACTGATGTTTTATGATAAACTACATGCTGACTGATGTTGTAGGACACATTACACACACTGATTAGTACTGATAGATGCCCCATGTCAGATTATGCTCAACGATTGCAACATATTGATACTGACTAATGTTCTAGGATGGGATGCATACAAACTG
The DNA here is from genome assembly GCF_019279795.1 of Protopterus annectens. Classification (NCBI taxonomy): domain Eukaryota; kingdom Metazoa; phylum Chordata; order Ceratodontiformes; family Protopteridae; genus Protopterus; species Protopterus annectens. Next base: position 1,949,225,964 of record NC_056725.1, on the reverse strand, counting down.
GGCTCCCTGTTGAAATGTTGGCACTCGATATGTCGAGTGCTGCCAAGCTGAAAAAAAAGACCAAAAACTCAGGAGAAGAGCGAATCTTGAAATTTGCTGCTCTCCTTTAATCTTCTTTTTGCAGGGGGACAATCCCCCACTACACCTCCACCCCCCCCCATACTTATATATACCAACTCTGAGATCGCCATACCATGGAGAAAATAAATATTCCCAGGAATGGCATCTTGCCTTAGTATATGTAAGTCTGTTCTTTCAGCCATTCAATCTCCATATTTTGGGACTCGCTCTAGCGGATTCTGAGATTTAAAATGGTTACCCACAAACTGACTAGCTCTTACTGATACCATACATCAGATTATACAAACTGACTAAATCCTACTGATGCTGTAAATAAAGTAAAGGTCCCAAGTGGTAGAAGCATCCTGATACAAGCTAAAACAACCTGGGGGAGCCAGGAGGCCCCAGCCAGTAAGAACAAACAAATGGGAGTAGTTTAAGAGTAGGTGTGATTCAGTAAGGAGAGTGAACCTTAGCTTCTATTTAGAAGTTCCAAAGTTTTTGCATTAAATCCCTTCAAATCTTTAAAAATCTTTGAAATAAGTCACCTTGAATCAGTATTCATTTAAAGAAGCTTTATTTTTTTCTGCTTGTAATATTCATGCTCAAAATAGACACTATACCCCCGGATTTACTAATCTACCATGCAGGACAAGTCTAGTCCTGCATGGAAGCACCCGTTTAGGAGCAGGATGGCAGTGCAGCATACATAGTAATGAAGGCATGCTGCCCAAGCTCCCAGGTTTACATGGAGCGTGTACGAGTGCAGGGGGCATGTCTGAGAGCAGAGCTCTCAGAATAAACATACCCCTGCAATGTTGAACAGCAGAAAGTGGAAATAAATGAGCGAGACCACTCATAGGTGTCTACATATTCCCACCAACAGTGCCCCATGTGTACAACAGTAACAGGACATAAAAATCAAAAGAAGAAACCCCTGTATTGTTTTCTAAAACTCCAAGTACAGATAAATGTAGGTGCGCGGGTGTGTCCGTTGCTTAGCTACTGTTAAAGCAGCCTAAAAGGCTGAAGAGGATAATAAGGCCAATATATGTAAATGAAGCATCACAGCAATAGTGTAGTCGGCACAGCGTTCTCTTAACAAGCAGGCATTCCCAGTTTGAGTCCCAGTGCAGCACAGTCTATTTTACATTGCAAAACATGGTATAAGCATAATTTGTATTGGAAAACCCACTAAATAACATATATTTATGAACTGGAGTACTGCAGGAAATGCACATGTGAAGAGTCAGTATCATAATGAATAAGGCAGCAGTAAGCAGGTGTAAGCACAGATAAGCAGTAATAAGCATATGTAAGCAGTAGTAAGTGTGTGCAAGTGCATTTGCGCGGGGATAAGCACTGCCTACACAGATTAAGCAAAGGAGAAGCTAACTGGGTGTACTAAACTGTGACTGGAAGTTAGCAGTGCTTACCTTCTCGCAAACCCTTGCAAATCCGCTTACAACTGCTTTAAATTGCCTTAATCACTCTGTATCCAATGGCCGGTGTTCTGCCCAGCAACAAAATAAACAGCCTCTGTAAGGCTCGAACCCAGGACCATGCACACCATACAGAAAATGATTTACCACTAAGCCATGCCAGATATGCATAAATCATATGTTGTCAGAAACATAACCCCAGCCCAGTCATGCAACAGTACAGAGAATATATACCTACATCTAGATGTATATGTGTGTGTAAATATTTTATAATCTAAATGGATACAACATATCTATATATGTATGTAGTTACATATATATACATACTTCTTTGTTCACCAGTGGCAGTGGGGAGCTTAGAGCAGCCTATCAATTCCTGGAGGAGTGTTCCTAGCACAAGAATCTGGTAGTCTATTGGCCGTTTTGGGCCAATTTCTAGCTCTTTCAAGTCCCCCTGTATAAAACCCGCTTTGGCGCGGTTTGTGCACTTGTTACTACTTAGCCAAGTTCCTCGTGGTCCTGCAGAGTGGTGCTAGCAGCAGAGAGGCTAAAAGAGCGACTGCTAACCTGATAAAAGTGTTTTTTTTTCATGCTACTACCTGCGAGACTGTCCGATCTAGCTAAACTGCAAGTATTTCTGCTTCTTGAACTGTTTTAAACTGTTTAAAGTTGTTTTTGCACCTGCACTTTTAAAGTTTGCCCTGTTTGTTGCATTTACCTGTTGAGACTACACACTGAAGTGTGCTAGCATGTGTTACATATTTATTGCACTTTCTGTTGTTGCAAAAAAGAAAAAAAAAACTAAAAAATTATCCTTGTTTCCCATCTTTCCTGACCTAGAGTAGTCCAAATACAGGCTTTGCTGTATTCTGGACTTTTGTAAAGTTCCTGTGTTGCCCATTTCCTTTCTTGGATAAAGGGAGGCGTCTTTGTTCACCAGTGGCAGTGGGGAGCTTGGAGCAGCCTATCTATCCCTGCAGGAGTGTTCCCAGCACAAGAATCTGGTAGTCTATTAGCCGTATTGGGCCAGTTTCTAGCTCTTTCAAGTCCCCCTGTATAAAACCCACTTTGGCATGGTTTTTGCGCTTGTTACTACTCAGCCAAGCTCCTTGTGGTCCTGCAGAGTGGTGCTAGCAGTAGAGAGGCTAAAAGAGTGACTGCTAACCTGATAAAAGTGTTTGTTTTCCTGCTACTACCTGGGCGACTGTCCAATCTAGCTAAACTGCAAGTATTTCTGCTTATTGAACTGTTTTCAACTGTTTAAAGTTGTTTTTGCACCTGCACTTTTAAAGTTTGTCCTGTTTGTTGCATTTACCTGTTGAGGCTACACACTCAAGTGCGCTAGCCTGTGTTACATATTTATTGCATTTTCCTGCTGTTTGTTGCAAAAAATAAAAAAAAATGTCTTTGTTTCCTGTCTTTCCTGACCTAGAGTAGTCCAAATACAGGCTTTGCTGTATTCTGGACTTTTGGAAAGTTCCTGTGGTGCCGATTTCCTTTCTTGGATAGAGGGAGGCTTCTTTGTTCACCAGTGGCAGTGGGGAGCTTGGAGCAGCTTATCTATCCCTGGAGGAGTGTTCCCAGCACAAGAATCTGGTAGTCTATTGGCTGTTTTGGTGAGGGTAAGATGCTACTCAAGGTCAGGGTCATACCGGCCTGGGCTACATGCTCAGAGAGCTCCTCTATGTCTCTTTTCATGCAGTCCAGGGAGGTGCATCTCAGGTCATTCACACCAGCATGGACAATGACTGAGTCATATTTGTACTTGCCTTGGAGTGACCTGAGTGCTTGTGTTATGTGGCGGATCCTAGCGCCCGACAGGGGGCCAATTTCTAGCTCTTTTAAGTCCCCCAGTATAAAACCGCTTTAGCGTGGCTTTGCATGATTTTGCACATAGCACAGCATTGGGCAGCGCCGCTTAATTGGGTTTAAACAATTCCCGGCTCCACAAGGTCTGCTCTTCATTTTTTCCCTTAGAACTGATCTAGTTCTCATAATAAACACCCTATTCCCACTCTAAAGCCTGGCACTTGCTCACTAAAGCAATTATATAAGTCAGCACTAAAAAATAAAAAGCACTACACCCTCACAAACTCCCCTTGAGTACTTTGTTCCCCATTTGCCCTTTTTTTCAATTATAAAGGAATTCCCAATACTATTCTAGCATATCCAATGTTCAGTTGTCAATCTCCTCTCCTGTCCAGCTGGTGAATCTGGGAATCTTGAGGCAATGTTACAACTGCCTCATGTACACAGACAACCCTCTCCTCCTCCCAACAAATTCCAACACATGTGAGAGATGCAACCATATAGCCAAACTGGAGGCTAAGCTCTCTCAACTCAGTACTGGTGTAACCAGCCAGGAGGAGAAGGAAACCACACTCACTACAATTCCATACAATTCCAGTCTCACATAGACCTACCACGACAGCAAACTAAACACATAAACACACAAAAACATCTCTAAATAAAAATCTGCCTAAGCAGCAGAGACCTCCAAAGCAGACACCCAAGCAACCGCTACCCCAAAATAAAACACGTGCAACACATAGCTCACAAAGCCAGTGTGCCGAACAGTCACAGCCCTTAAGGCTAAACAACACACCTGATACACTTGTAATAGGTGACTCTATCATCAGGCACACTGACGTCCCGCTCACCAGGCTGAACAAGGAGAAGGTCATGGTGAGCTGCCTGTCGGGCGCTAGGATCCGCCACATAACACAAGCACTCAGGTCACTCCAAGGCAAGTACAAATATGACTCAGTCATTGTCCATGCTGGTGTGAATGACCTGAGACGCACCTCCCTGGACTGCATGAAAAGAGACATAGAGGAGCTCTCTGAGCATGTAGCCCAGGCCGGTATGACCCTGACCTTCAGTAGCATCTTACCCTCACCAAGAATGATGCCACAATATGAAGACAAGATGAACAATTTCAACAATTGGCTTAAGTATTGGTGTCATTCAAAGGGGATCCAATGCCTGTCTGCCTGGGATGACATGCTCGACAAGCCACGATGCTTCGCTAGGGACGGCTTGCACCTGTCACCCCTGGGCTTTCGGATATTGGCAAAGGCTCTTGCCACCCCCATAGTGCCTTTTTTAGGCAAGGCTCAAAAGACAAACCCACCTCCATAGGTATCACAAGGGATAAGAAACTAAGAGTAATGCTACTCAACGCCAGAAGTCTAAACGTCAAGATGCATGCACTCGAAATTCTCCTTAGCATGGAGAACATCGATATCTGTGCAGTAACAGAAACCTGGTTCAAGGCTCCCGAGAGCACCCCAGCACTACCAGGTTATACCTCATACCATGTTTTTCGGCCCCAAAATGTTGACCGAACCACAAAAGGAAGGGGAGTATCAATATTCGTAAAATATACCCACACCTCCAGGTTGGTGGCACAGCACGAAGCATCAGAGACTATCCATGTGCAACTAACAGTGGGTAAAACTGCCTTCCAGTTTATAGCCTGCTACAGACCACCCTCCCAAACCCAGGAACCCCACTCGGCCTTCCTGAGAACACTGGAAAATATGAAGGTCTCTCCAAACACCATTATATTGGGCAACTTCAACTACCCTAACATAGACTGGGAGCATTACTCTAGCTCCAACACCCTAGCCCGAAGGTTCCTAGAATTTATAAACTCAAATGCTATGGAACAACTTGTTGCCACTCTCACAAGAGGGGAAAACATACCGGACCTGATCATCACCAACATGGGGACTCTATGCTGCAGACCAGAAGTGTATCCCTCACTGGTAAGATCAGACCATAAACTAATCTCACTAGATATTCACATCCCAACCCCAGCCCCTGCCCAGAAAACCACAGTGAAAAACTTCTCTAAAGCAAATTTCACACTCCTCAAAACTGAGGTGGAATCCTTCAAAGCCCCCGGGCCTGTGGAAAATATGGCCCAGACCGCAGAATCCTTTATAAACGCATTCTATGAACACCTTCAGGAATGCATGGATCATGCAATCCCAAATAAAACCAAGACCCAATCCTCCAAAGTTAGGCATCCTGTCTGGTGGACCCCAGCCATAAACAAACTATACAATAGAAGGAGGAAGCTACTACATGATAGAGCAAAATCCCAAAAAGGGAAGGCATCTCTGATTAGTATTAGCAAAAAACTACGGGCACTCATAAAATCGTCTAAGGCCAGCTTTAAGAGAAAAATTGCACAGGACACTAAGGATAATCACAAGGCTTTCTTTAGTTATGTTAGGAACCTGGGTGGGAATTCCCAGATATGCTCAGAATTAGTCCAAAATGGCAAAAAATACACCGAACCCACAGACATTGCCAACATCCTAGCTGACAGGTTCAGCGCAAACTTCTCCCCTGCCTCCCCACCAAAAGGGCAAATATCTATCCCAGCAGAGTGCTGCCCCCCTGACATCTCAGATGCTCAGGTAAGAGCCGCCCTCTCCAAAGCAAAAACACAGCATCAATGGGACCAGACGGTGTCCCGGGCTGCGTCCTACATGAACTCCAAGAAGAACTAAACCCAAACATAAAACTACTGTTCAATCTCAGCCTTACTACAGGATATGTACCCAAAGAGTGGCGTACAGCAACAGTGGTCCCTCTCCACAAAGGTGGTGCCTCAACGGATCCTGGAAACTATCGCCCCATAAGCCTGACTAGCTTGGTCTGCAAAGCTATGGAAAGGATCACCATGGACCTCATAAATAAAGATATTGGGGACCTACAGACACTGTATACTACCCAGTTCGGCTTTGTTAAGGGCAGATCCTGCCTCTTAAACCTGGTTGATTTCTTTGAAACAGTCACCAAGGCCATTGATGAGGGGAAGGTGGTCCACACAGCCTACCTGGACCTTGCAAAAGCCTTCGATACAATACCCCACTCGGGCATTATAGATAAGCTCACCAACTTAAATATAAACCCCTATGTCACTAGATGGGTTGCAAACTGGCTCAAGGACAGAACCCACATGGTTAGAATTGTTGGAGCCATGTCAGACTCCAAACCGGTTACAAGTGGCGTCCCACATGGCTCAGTCCTGGGACCTCTCTTGTTCGGTATATATTTCTCGGAGGTACAGGCCAACATGGAAGGACTGTGGCTGACCAAGTTTGCAGATGACTGCAAACTGGGCGCCATAATCGACTCTTTAGCCGACACAAGCATCCTACAAAAGGGGCTCATAGAAACAGACAACTGGTGCCAGAGCCATGGCCTCAAGCTAAATGCCAAAAGGTGTATAGTCATCTGCTTTGGCAAAAACAAAGTGCCCACAAATTACCACATAGGTGGTAATCCATTAAGTACAGAAGAAGTAATTAGGGACCTGGGGACCCAAGTTGATAGCAATCTCTCATATGACAACCATGTGGCCAAAGTGGTTAGAAAAACATTTTATATAGCTCACCTAATCATGAAGGGATTCACATCTAGATCAGGGGAGGTCTTCGTGCCTCTTTACTCATCCCTCATCAGGCCCATAATTGAGTACAATGCCCCTTTTGGGATGTACCTTACCAGACACCTGCAGCAACTGGAAAGACCCCAAAAGTACCTCACCAAGAGGATCAAAGGGCTCAAACAGATGCCATATGCTGCCCGGTTAAAGAAACTCCAGCTCTGCTCAGTGGCATACCGCCTGCTCAGAGGCAATCTTTGCCTGACGTATAAAGCCATGTCCAACCCGGAATTAATGGACATGCTGCACCTCAGGAAATCCAAATCCCATCGAGCTATGCGCTCGAGAGACTTGAACCTCAGCACTGAAATAAATAGGACATGCTGGAGGGACAGATTCATAACCCAGAGGCTCCCTTCACTCTGGAATAAAATCCCAGTCCAGGTTATGCAGAGTCCCTCATTGACTCTCTTCAAGAGGAATCTTGATGAGTGGATCGGAGATAGTAGGTTTAACCCGGGTATCACTTCTGGTCACTGTTAGACAGAGGCACAGTATACTAACCTCGAAAAAGGGCATAGCAAAAATCATTTAAAATGGGTGTCGAAAGCCAAACACACTCTGGCTAGGCTTATTAATGCCCTAGGGCAGATAGCCTAGTATGAACCTATGAACCTATATATATATATATATATATATATATATATATATATATATATATATATATATATACATACAACTATATGAATATATATACATGCAGATGCTGACATCTACACATATATATGTCAACGGGTCTACTTCATGAGATCGACAGACCATTTGATCGACATTCATTTGGTCGACAGACTATTTGGTTGACAACAAGTATTCAAGGCACATAGGGATTTGCCCCACTCCCCAATGTTGTGCAACCCTGGAGTTGATATATATATATATATATATATATATATATATATATATATATATAGTTAGGGGGGATGTGGTGGCACAGCCCCCAATATTGGGGGGTGTGGGGGGGTGAAGCCCCCCACCTATTTTCGTTTAAAATGTGTAGTTTTTGTTGTATTTTCATTTGTTAAACGGAAATAGGTGGGGAGCTAAGTCCCCCACCCCCCAATGAGGGGGGACTGTGTCCCCCACACACCCTGTAACTATATATATCAACTCCAGGGTCACACAACATTGGGGAGAGGGGCAAATCCCTATGTGCCTTGAATACTGGTTGTCGACTAAATGGTCTGTTGACCAAATGAATGTCGATCAAATGGTTGGTTGATCTTATGAAGTAGACCCATGTCAACACCTATACATCTACATATACACAGCAAGTTACATTTATGTATGCAGATATATATCTCCATAGGTATAGACAGACATAGGTATAAATATGTAAGCAAATATATATACCTATATAGGTATACATGGTCAGACATCTGTAGATAGCAATGGTAGATTAACAGAAACATATATGTCCACATGCACTGTTAATGGGCTTGAGAGGCCCCACACAATATACGTCTCGTATGAATTGGCATACCCCCCTGGCCAAACACTTCCGCCCTGCAATACCCTTCCAAGCTCATTTTATTATAAGTGTTTCATTTAAATAGGGATTTAAATTAGTCTCCTTTTATGTTTCACATATTGATATCACATTCCCTTCTCCCCCACCGACTAGGCGGACCGACCAGTACACGCCCATCCAACCATTTCAGTCCTTGACCCATAAATTCATTAACCACAGTTCTGCTTCCCCCTCCCCCCTGCTGCACACACATAGCCACCATCCCTTCCCTGGTTATTGGCCCATAGCTACCACACCACCACACATTGCCCACCATTCACTCCCTCCCCCCAGGACCCATCCTATAAGTTGTCCCGACCCAAGTATCCTAGGTCTGCCACATGCTGTAGTCCATGCACATATCCATGGGTACCTTTGCAGCTCTGTTTTAAGATGAAAGTTGAATACCCAATTTTGGGTTGTCCCTCATGGGTAGAATGTTTCCCTGATCCCAACAATAGATTGCATGTGTGACTTTGATTACACTAACGGTTTCATTTGTAGGTATCGCAAAGCATACGTGGCACACAAGGTTGGCCGGTATGCACACGAAAAATAGTATCCAGCAATACCAGTCTACATTATGGGACATGTAGCTAAATATTTAGATGTATGTGTGTGTGTATATATACCCATAAGTAAATAGATGTATACCTCTCTCCCTCTGTAGTACATATGTATACATATATATATATATATATATATATATATATATATATATATATATATATATATATATAAATACTTCTCTGTAGTGTCTATTGATATATATATATATATATATATATATATATATATATATATATATATATATATATGTGTGTGTGTGTGTGTGTGTGTGTGTGTGTGTGTGTGTATGTGTGTGTGTGTGTGTATATATATATTTATACACACACATATATATATATATATATATATATATATATATATATATATATACACACACACACATAATTATCTATGATATGATACAGCACATGAGAATGACATATGATCACAGGCCGTGCCAATGGGGGTGAGGGGCTCAATCACCATACGTGTAACACGTACGATTACCCCCCCCCCCAGCCAGACAGAGGAAACATGCAAACAAACACACAAACAAAGTAAACAATCCACTGCTTCCCAAACCACAGGCAGGATACAACCAGTGGGGGGAACACTGTGGACCCTCTAAGTCTAATCTTGAAACAGAGACAGGAACATCCCTTGCGGGACATCCCAAAAATTTCTTGTGATTGGAGGCTCGTCTGTGCAATGACTTTTCATGGCAGGGCATGTATGTACTCGGACTGCAAGGTTGAGAAAGCCTGATGACCCATGGGTCGAGACAACATACGAGATGGGTCCCGAGAAGTGGAGAGTGGGCAGTGTGTAGTGGTGTGGTTAGACATGACCTGCACCCAGAGTAAGGATGAATGCTGTAGAGGAGGTGTGGAGGGAGAACTATGGGTATGAAATTATGGGCCGAGGCGTGCAGGTGTTGGCTGGAGCAGTTCTATCTGGACCGCCTCGGGGATGTAAGCAATAGTGTGCATTGGGCAGAGCTGCCTCCTAACGAGTAGCCATTCCCGGTATGAGTCCCACTGCAGCACAGTCTGTTTTACATGGCAAAGTATGGTATAACCAGATGTGTTTTTGCAAATCCCACTAAATAACACCAAAGAACACATGGTCGCAACACCCCACTGTAGGCATGTAAGCCAGTCTAATTGGCATTGCAAGTTATTATTGTTGTCCTCACCCCCACTCAGGGGTGTGAGTGTCCAAACCTACCTCCAAATGCAGTGTATATGCACAGCTGTTGCTGTAGAAGAAATGGCCAGCTGTGGACCTTCCCTTCAGCCTTCCTGCACATCCCTGGATATTTCCCCTACTATCTGTCCCTCTTTGTGCCCCATTAACACCACTTACCTATAACCCCTTTTGAATTACTATTAATGTTTACAGTTACAAGTAGGTGATACTCTCTTCCCCAGCTATATTGGCAGAATCTGGAACCCCCTACCCACATGTATTACCTCAGCTGTCCCACAGGACATATGTAAATAGCAAATGAAGGAAGACCTCAAGCACACTTGGATCAGCACATGCTCACCACCTGGTGAAATTCTCCCCCCAACTTACACTTTATACCCCTACATCAACTAGTGGAACTGACACCTCTTGTCCTGCCTCGCATACAAATCCCAACATCCTGCAAACCTTTCCTATTGCTCCCCTACCAATTATTCCAACAGCCTACTATACAGTGACAATGTCTCCCCCTCTATCTACCTACCTACTCCTTCACTGTTCTCTTCTACTCTATTACACAGGTATGGAATAACTAAACCTAACCCGAATACCTGAGTGTAACCTATCCAGAACTGTTAAACTGGAATCTAACTTCACCTTAAACTGACCTTTGCCAACAGTCATACCTGACATGTAAACCTGACCTAATCATGTATAATACGGACATGTTAACGTAAACTAAGCATGAAGAATGTGGTACATAGCTATGTTAAGTCTGTTACTCTCTATGAATGTGAACACCTCAGTATTTCTTGTAATGTGTAGCTAGTGTTTACTGTGGAGCTCCACTCCCTGGGCCACCGCTGAAAATGGACAAGCATCCAGTCGGATTGTCCCAGTCAACAAATGTAAACCAAATACATGAAGTAGTGTGGGGGTATGTCGGAGCAAGCAGGTTTAAGCCTGTTTGCATGGCGGTAAGCAATGCCCACCCTGGTTAAGCAATGTAGAAGCCAACTCAGTGTAAGACACCGTAACCGGAGGTCAGCAATGCTGAGCCTCGTGCAAACCAGTGCATACCCACCTACAATTGCTCTACAATGCCTTAGTCACTCTGTAGCCAACATCTGTCATCGTGCCCATTAACAAAATAATCTGCACTCCCAGGTTGCAAACTTCCGACCCTGCACACTATAGCCTAAATGAGTTACTACTAAGCCATGGCAGATACACATTCAGCTGCTGTTATCACAAACATGTCATCCAGCACAGTCATTCAACAGTATAGGAAATGTATGTAAGTTAGTATATTAATACCAGCAAACATGTGTACATTGCTCAATCACAGTATTCCTAGCAGTCTATGTGTATCAAAGAACAGTGCCTGTCCAATCATACTGTGAGAACAGTAGTCTTGCGTAATACTGAAGAGAATAATGAAAAACGGTGCATGCCGTGGGGGCGTTTGGGCATGCTTCATGCACAGAATGTCACACCTGGGACGTTGGTTCCGCAGAACCGGCAGATGAGGCTGGCCCAGTGTGTGAGCAAACCGCTGCTTCTCAAACCCCTGGCAGGATGCTACCAGTGGGAGAAACAGTGTAGACCAGCTAAGTCTACTCTTGACACAACAAAAGGTCCGTCCCTGGCGGGATGAACCAAAAATTGTGAGTCACATAGATGTTTCCACCAGTATCAGAGGAGGATCAAGGGAAGGCTCATATGTATGTGGACTAAACAGATGAAGAGCCTACAGAAACTTGGGTTGAGACAGTATAATGGAGGAGTACCGACACGTGCAGAGAGGGAAATGTGTGGAGGTGTGGTATAGCTGGGCTAGCAACTGGAGAATGGATGGATACTGTGTACATGGAGCTCGGGGGCTGGGGGAAGGAAACATGGGTATTACAATATAGTAGAAATATGCAAATGAAGCAGAACAGCAATAGTGTAGTGGGTAGAGCATCTGACCAATGAGCAGGCATTCCTGGTTCGAGTCCCATTGTAGCACAGTCTATTTTACATGGCAAAGCACATTATAACCAATATTTTTGTTGCAAAACCAACTAAATAGCTGAAATACATGAACTGGAGTACCGCAAGAAATGCACATGTCACGTATTAGTGTCAGACTGAATAAGGCACTAGTAAGCAGGTGTAAGCACAAATAAGCAATAGTAAGCATATGTAAACACTAGTAAGTGGGCTTAAGGCCTTACAACTGCTTTAAAGTGCCTTAATCACTCTGTTTCCAATGGGCCATTGTCAGCCGAGCAACAAAATAAACAGCCATGCAGGTCATGAACCCAGGACCCCATACATCATAGTCCCAGTAGCTATCCACCAAGCCTTAACAGAAGCACAGAAGAATGAGGTAGTAGTAAACATGTCCTTACCATAGTATAACCAAAATGAACCTGTGAAAGGCATCAGTATACAGTCATATGTGCCATACCTGACTACAGAATATACATATGTGAACTGGAGTACTGCAGTAAGTCCAGATGTGAAGTGTTATTTTAATTAAGTGTAGACATTCCCAGGTCCCCATACAGTGTAAGTACACATGTCTCAAGGATACATGACACATATATAACAAGTGATGAAGGGGAAATCAATGCCAAAAGGCAAATATCATGCACATCAAATACTACGCACCACTAAGCGTAGCACAGCACTGGCTCTCAGACTACTGGCAGGATACTACCAGTGGGAGAAACAGTGTCAACCTGCTAAGTCTACTCTTAAACAAATGCATGTCCGTCCCTGGTGGGACAACCCCAAAAATACTGCTAAAAAGAGTCCTTGTGGTAACATACCATGCCTCAAAGTTAAGCAAAGATGGTAACGTATGTTCACGGACTAAATGTGTGGGAAGCCTGAAGATCCATGGTTTGGGACAACATACACAAAGGGTCTTGAGAAGTGGAGAGTGGGCAATGTGTAGTGGTGTGGTTAGATTCGGCTGGAACCTGTAGGAAGGATGACTGATGTGGAGGAGGAACGGGGTGGGGGGGATGATGGGTATGACATTATGGACCGAGGCATGCCGGGGTTGGATGAACCCGTACTAATGGGACCGGCCTGTGGATGTCAGCGAGAAAGGAGGGGGGGGCACAGGGAAGGCACTGAAACATACCATTTCCCATGGCAAACCACTTTGTGGGTAATATGTATGTTGCATAACCCACAGAATAATACATATATATATATATAGATAGATACATATATATATATATGAACTGGAGTACTGCGGCCACAAAATATAACATATATATATATATATATATATATATATATATATATATATATATATATATATAGGTTCATAGGTAGGTACTAGGCTATCTGCCTGAGGGCATTTATAAGCCTAGCCAGAGTGTGTCAGCTTTTGCTGCCCCATTGATTAATTAACTGAGTCTCTGTCAAGAAGAGCCAATGAAGTGTTCCCAGGAGTGTATTTTCTGTTACCCATCCACTCGTCAAGGTTTCTTTTGAAGAGTGTTAGTGAGGGGCTCTGCCTAATGTAGTTAGGAATTTTGTTCCAAAGCATGGGGAGTCTCTGTGACAGGAATCTATCCCTCCAGCATGTTCTATTTATTGTTGTGGCGAGATTTAGCTCACTAGAGCGAGTGGCTCGCAGTGACTTGGATTTCTTTAGGTGGAGCATGTCCATCAATTCTGAGTTGGACGTGGCTTTGTAAGTCAGGCAGAGATCACCTCTGAGTAAGTGATATGCCACTGAGTACAGCTGGAGTTTTTCCAGTCAGGTTGCATAGGACATATGTTTGAGACCAGTAATCCTCTTGGTGAGGTACATTTGTGGTCTTTCCAGCTGTTGGAAGTGTCTTGTGAGGTACATCCCAAATGGGGCATTGTACTCTATGATGAGTCTGATGAGTGATGAGTAGAGGGGCACTATAACCTCTTTATTTCTAGATGTGAACCCTTTAGTAATTAGATGGGCTACATAGAAGGATTTCCTAACTACTTGTGCAATATGATTGTCAAAGGAGAGATTACTATCTACATGGGTCCCCAGATCTCTTATTACCTCTTCTGTATTAAGGGGGCTGCCACCTATGTAGTAATTCATGGGTGTTTTGTTTTTCCCAAATGGGATGACTATGCATTTTTTGGCATTTAGCTTGAGACCACGACTTTGACACCAGGTGTCCATCTCAGTAAGACCCTCTTGGAGAATGTCTGTGTCAGCCGGAGAGTCAATTATGGCTCCCAGTTTGCAGTCATCAGTGAACTTGGTTAGCCATAGTCCTCCTGTGTTTGCCTGTACTTCTGAGAAGTATATGCCAAACAGTAGGGGTCCCAGGACCGAGCCTTGTGAGTCACCACTTGTGACTGGTTTAGAGTTGGACCTGGAGGCCGCTATTCTTACCGTGTGAGTTCTGTCTGTAAGCCAGTTGGCAACCCATCTTGTGACGTAGGGGTTTATCTTCAGGCTAGTGAGTTTTTCTATAATTTCTAAGTGGGGAATGGTGTCAAAAGCCTTGGCAAGGTCAAGGTAGGCTGTGTGAACTACCTTCCCCTCATCTATGGCCTTGGTGACTGTCTCGAAGAAGTCAACCAGGTATAGTAGGCATGATCTGCTCTTAACAAAGCCGAACTGAGTCGGGACAAGTGTTTGGAGGTTCCCAATGTCTTTGTTAATGAGTTCCATGATGATGCGCTCCATAGCCTTGCAGACCAGGCTAGTCAGGCTTATGGGGCAATAGCTACCAGGGTCAGCTGTGGCCCCTCCTTTGTGGAGCGGAATAACTGTTGCTGTGTGCCATTCTATGAGCACGTAGCCTGTAGAGAGGCTGAGACTGAACAGTGTATTTAGGTGGGGGGTTAGTTTGTTCTGTAGTTCATGCAAGAAGCAGCCTGGGACACCATCTGGCCCCATTGACGCTGTGCTTTTGGCTTTTGAAAGGGTTGTTTTGACCTGTGCGTCTGTGATTTCCGGGACACTAAACTTTTCTGGTATTGTTGTGGGCCCTTTTGGGGGTGAGAGGGGGTGAAGTTTGCACTGACTATCTGCCAGGATGTTGACAATATTAGTGGGTTCAGTATATTTTGTGCTATTTTGCACTAGCTCAGATCATATCTGTGAGTTGCCACTTAGATTCTTGACATAGCTAAAGAAGGCTTTGTGGTTATCTTTCGAATCCTTGGCTATTTTTCTTTTGAAGTTAGCTTTGGAGGATTTTATGAGAGACCTTAGTTTCTTACTGATACTGATCAGGGATGTCTTTCCTTCTTGGGATTTGCTTTTTTTCTGAACTAGTTTCCTCCTTCTATTGTATAGCCTGTTTATGGCAAGGGTCTACCAGACTGGTTTCCTTCTCTTAG
>NC_056725.1:1949175402-1949205402 GCF_019279795.1 Protopterus annectens | reverse complement strand
GGGAGAGGCAGACAGAGGCAAAGGCATGTTAGAGAGGGGTGGGAGAGTAAACCTGCAGCTTGCTTGTGTCACACACCTACGAGCACAGGGTATCAGACCTCTGACAACTATGTAGTGCTATCACAGTTTGATGCAGTTATTGGATGCACCACATGGGTTACCTGTTGTGGAGCCATCAGAACATATATGTGATGGTGAGTGACATCTGCAACAGGGATACGGTAACTATATGGTAGGTGACGTACACGTACCTGTCCGCATGAACAGGTGCCAGTGTCAACACAACCACACAGGGACACGCACACATCAACACACTTGGCAGGGGCAGGAGTACACCTCATCAGTGGTGGGATTGCCACAACATATCACTGTGCAGGTATCACATGCACCACACAGGTCATACGGAGGTTGTATTTTCAAAGGGTATGAGGAGGTGTCTGATATAAGACAGCGTGCTTCAGTATGCCCATGGGGGTTGAATGTGGATGTGAACATACGCACCATACAACACACAGACAAAGACACAGGGTGCCAGTACTGACATGCATGGGTGCATGTCTGCATAGGTGTGTGGTGGTCGACTGTGGCAGCAGGCTATACAAGGCTATGTGATGGGTATACTTTGGCATCAGGCCACATGACAATGGTCTGCATTGTGTCTCAGGTCTGTAGTTTCCACACTTGTCCACACAGGTGGGTAATGTATCCCCCATCCAGTCACCTGGGTGACTATTGTGTGTGGCCAATGCTGTGCATCGCTTGCCATGTATGTGTTCCTTAGTCCATGACATGGATGGTGTCTGGGATGTGCACACCTCCCACATGCATGTACAGTGACATGTGGAACTGTACCTGGGGTGTCTGGCCCATGTAGTGAACACAAATTATCATCATATGTGCCAGACTTGCCCACCAGTGGTGGGGGCCATTAATGGGCACCAGGTTTACTCTGCACCTACATTGATAGCATACTAACATCATTCCCTGGTGTCAGTGGCATCTGTCCATACAGGGCATGTTGTCAGGCATAGTATGCCCATTGTGGGTCACATGTGATGGCACCACAGGTGGTGCAGGTGTCCATTGGGGAACATGGGGTTGGTGCACTGTCAGCATGTACGTGCATATTGGACAGATGGATAGGGTGACATGCCCTCTGTAGCCACTGCTATCACTCCCTAGTTACTATCAGTGGCCAATATGCATTGTACTACCCACATATTGGCTGTTGCCTAGGCATGTGTGTGTGTGTGTGTGTGTGTGTGTGTGTGTGTGTGTGTGTGTGTGTGTGTGTGTGTGTGTGTATGAGACATGGGTGGAGAATGTGCTCTGGGTAATAGTGGGGTTGCTAACTGTGATTGCCTGGCTTTGATGTCACATGTATGGGCATGGTTTTGCACCCCAGCCTTTCAGCTATTTCACATCTGTTACCCCTGTACGGTGGACATTGTGATATATAGTAGGGCCACCATATAAGAAATATTCAAAACCCGCTCCACATTGGTCACATGCTCACAACTATCTCTACACAGGATGCGAGTTACAAACTTACACACACGCACACACACCTGTCATGTCTGGGAGTAGAACCCCTACCAAACTAGTTTATTATACCACAGCATTACGCAGTTATAGTATGCACCATGCACATTACTGAAGTACTCCTTCCCCAAAGGTGTATTTTCAAAATGAATAAAATCAGCAGGATTGCCAAAGTAGAGCATTTGAAATGTACTGTGGATGATTACCCTAAAATGCATTGCTTCCTACACAGAGAATGGGACACACAAAAACATCCACAACTGACATGTGTGGGTACAGAACCCCTGATAGAGGTCTATATCACACTACAGCATGAAGCTGTTATAGGACGCACCCCAAAGCTGTATTTCACAATGAATGACATCAGCAGGATTGCCAAAGTAGGCCATTTGAAATGTACTGCGTGTGACTAGCCTATAATGCATTGCTCCGTATACAGACATTGACACACACAAAACATCCAGAACTGCCATGGGTGGGAATGGAATCCTATTACAGTTCTAAATCATAATCCAGCAGTACGCAGTTACAGGATGTACTACAGAGATTACGGGGCTACAACCTTCCCAGAGGTGTATTCCTAGGTGGGTGACATCAGCAGCATTGCCAAAGTTGAGTATATGAATTGTAAGGAGTGTGAGTATCCTAAAACGCATTGCTCTCTACACAGTTAGACACACACACACACACACACACACACACAGTTGTCAAGTGTGGG
Organism: Protopterus annectens; assembly: GCF_019279795.1. Classification (NCBI taxonomy): domain Eukaryota; kingdom Metazoa; phylum Chordata; order Ceratodontiformes; family Protopteridae; genus Protopterus; species Protopterus annectens. The sequence continues at coordinate 1,949,203,142 of NC_056725.1, read as the reverse complement.
GTTAGATAACCTACCTAGGTGCTTTATCACACTACAGCATTACGTAGTTACAGGACACACTACAGAGATTACTGGGCTACAACCTTCCCGAGGTGTATTTCTAGGTGGGTGACATCAGCAGCCTTGCCAAAGTTGAATATATGAATTGTAAGGAGTGTGAGTACCCTAAAAAGCATTGCTCTCTACACAGTCAGACACACACACTAACACAGTTGCCAAGTCTGGGATTAGAACACGTACCTAGCTACTTTATCTCACTACGGCAGTATGCAGTTATAGAATGTGCTATAGAAGTTACTGGGCTATAGCTATCCCAGAGGTGTATTTCTAGGTGGGTGACATCAGCAGCCTTGCCAAAGTCGAGTATATGAATTGTAAGGAGAGTGAGTACCCTAAAAAGCATTGCCCTCTGCACAGTCAAAGACAGACAGACACTCACACAAACACACACCTACACACACACTTGCCAAGTCTGGGGTTAGAACACCTACCCAGCTACTTTATCACACTACAGCAGTACGTAGTTACAGGACACACTACAGAGATTACTGGGCTACAACCTTCCCAGAGGTGTATTTCTAGGTGGGTGACATCAGCAGCCTTGCCAAAGTCGAGTATATGAATTCTAAGGAGTGTGAGTACCCTAAAAATCATTGCTCTTTACACAGTCAGACACACACACTAACACAGTTTCCAAGTCGGGGGTTAGAACACCTACCTAGCTAATTTATCACACTACAGCAGTACACAGTTATGGGACATGCCACAGAGATTACTGGGCTACAAGTCTCCCACAGGTGTCTTTCACATTGGAGTACCTAATCAGGCTTGTCATAGTAGGGCTGTGGGGAGGGCAGCATGTACATGGGCCATAAACCATCCATGTACGGGTTGACACACCACATGTGGGCACACATGGGGTCATATGTCACAAATACGTGTATACATCTGCTAGATGACTACTTCCTTGTACAGTGATGTTGTACAGCTGGCACATGCACCACATAGTCTGTAATACTGACAGATACTGGTGGCTAGTATCTGCAGTGAGTGACATGTGCACCTCATGTGTTTGGGGCCCTTTGGCTGTGTGCTGGGTGGGACAGACCTGGATGGCTCCTTGTCACAGTCACCATCTTCCACACATCTATGTACGTCTACCTTTGGCTTCTTATAGTGTGTTGTCCTGACATATATGTCTGTATTCCTATCCACTGTGTGTGCAAGGCATAAGTGGTGCATACTGATGAGTGTCTGCACTAACATCTGCCACTGCCAGATATGTCTGGTCCACTGGTGTTTGCAGTCATGGCCTTCATGTGTTTAAGTGTGGTAGCATGCCCAGTATGACCTTTCAGTATGTTGTTCACTGACATTGCCTTCATTTCTTGAAGTGTGTGAGTATGCCCAGTATGGCCATCTGTAGTGGATGTGTGGATTGTCCTGGTAGTTTCTGCTGCAGTGCTGACCTTTGTGTTGTACACCGACAGGTAGCATGCTGTGTTCTGCAAGGTATCCATCGATCAGTTGGCTGTGACTGTTACTACATTTCTGCATAGTGGGGGGAGCACATCTGACTGTTTCTACATTTATACACAGGAGTGGGGGGGCACACCTGACTGTTATTACATTACTATGTAGGATGGGGGGGCACACCTGACTATTTCTACATTTCTACACAGGGTTGGGGGGGCACACCTGACTGTTATTAAATTATTATGTAGGATGGGGGGGCACAAGTGACACTTGTACACATTTGCTATGACTGTACTGGTATGTCATGTACTCCATTTCATTCTCTATTGTTAACTATCATGCTGACTAGAGGCACACCAGTGTACTACAGATCATGGCTTTGGTTGCCCTACACATTATTATCTGACTTCCTACCCTTCAGAACTAACATCCCACTGCCTGCCCTGCTGTGGTCTGTCTGTGTAGGCCTGGGGGTGGGGTAACCATAGCCATCATTCTGGGGCCATGGCACAGGCCCTGTTTGGGTTTGTCTACACCTGTCCTGCCGGCTGTGACTGTTGTTGGGTATGTGAACCATCCTGACTGGCATGTGTGGGTCATATGAACACACATGTCACTCAGCACCTTTCCTGCAGTGGGTTTTGTCACCCTGTGTAGTACTGGCTACTATGGTGACTCCAGTATGTGTTACACATGTCAGGGTGCCACTATGGGTGTCTACTGTCTGTGGCCATAATATTCAGCCACCCATTTCCCTTGCATGCTCACATCTATACCATAGCTACAGGTGACAACACATTCTATTCCATTTGGCAATTGGTAGGTTGATTGTCTTACCTTGTGGGTGTGCCAGAGTTGCAGATGGTGCTGGAGGGCTGCCTATGTTGGATGCACATAGTACACTCCCTATACATGGTTGAGCACAGGTGGTGTCATGTTTGGCATCCCTTTTACTGCATGTGCGAGTCAGAGAGAGGTGTCATTCCCTGGAACCATACTGTGTCAGTGCATGTGCTATGCGTTGCCTCTTTGCCAAGGCCAGGACATACTGGGCATGCCTCCTTCTGCCTACTGGGGCAGGCTCAGGTTCTTCCTCCTCCAGGCCACTCTGTGCCTATGCAGGCCTTGGCAGTGGTGGGGGGCTGTGTGGCCCTGCCCCATGCTGTTCCTGCTGCAGCTGTTTCCGCAGGATGATATTGTGTAGTATAGCACATACCATAACAATTTGGGTACATGTAGCTGGTGAACACTGCAAGGCTCAACTGGATGTGTCCAGACACCAGAATGGTGACCTGAGCATCCCAAATACATGCATATGTCTGGCCTGTGCGTGTGCCTCATTATGGCATTCTTGTTCAGGTGTGTGTGCATTTCTGATGGGTGTCATCAGCCACGGCTCCAGTGTGTACCCAGCATCTCCCACTAGGTGACCGTAGGGGATGTCCCCATGGGCAAATCTCTGGTACAGCTGCATCAGATGCCATATGTGGGAATCGTCATAGCTTCCAGGGCAGCCAGCACACACATTCATTATAAAGCCCTGGGCATCACATATGACTTGGCAGTTGATGGAGCGTATGCCCCTGCGGTTCATGTAGGCCCTACCCTGCTCACTGGGTGGTGCTTTGATGCATATGTGCGTGCAGTCTATAGTACCCACTACCCCAGGGTATTCTGCTTTTTGGTGAAAGAGACACATATTGCTGGTCAACACCTCACAGGTGTTGAGGAAATATACATGCTAAGTGGCATGTGCTGACATGGCATCCAGGAACTGGTGGAATACTCTGGATGCTGATGCCTGTGAGATCCCCATGATATCCCCAGTTGTGCTTTGGGAGGTACCTGTGGCTAGTACACCTAGGCCTACACATACCTTGGTATCCACTGGGATGGGTTCCCTTCGGTCATTATCCTGGGTCTGTACACTCTTCTCCGTCTCCTCACTGTGAGTTGTTCAGCAGCATGCACATCCTCACCACCCTCAGCCTCTTGCACATGTTATTCTATGTTGCCTGCTGCAGCCCTTCTCATTTTGTAGGTTTGTTTGTTAAAATTTCCCCGCTTGTATACACCGGTGGTGTAGAGTGTGGGAAAAAACAGTGGGGAAGGTGTTTGCTTAGTTTATATTAGTGTTCTGGGCTGGGCTGGCTGCTGCCTATGTAATTGGCTGCTTTTGATACATTTCACCTGCCAGCTAAGCTAGTTCTCTTTGATTACCTTCCTACTGCTGTTTTCCCTTCCCATTGCCCTTCTGTTTAAGCCGGGGGGGCACCACGCAAACAGAGTACTCAAATGTGTAGACTACTGCTATTTCTTGGTTTAACTTCTTTTTTCTTCCTGTAAAACCTGGTGCGTGGCATTCACACCTGCTTACACTTTGTAAAGAGTGCTAGGCAGGTTTAGACACACCCCCTAGCTTAGCTGTGCTATGCTGGGAGCATACCCCAGCCACAGGGCTCCAATCCGCTTACAGTATGCCTGAGACACCCATCCATGATGTCACCTACCTCCTAGTCTTGCACTCAGCTATTCATGCTCTTACACTGTTGGGACCTGCCTCACATGCTGGGGACAACTGGGATTCACTATTCTTCCCCTCATTTGCATAGGATTGCCTGCTAATGCATAGTTACATGTGTCACACTGAGCCTCCCCCCTTAGCAAGCACTATTCACTGGCCAGGTTGTTTTTTGCCTGCCATTGACTTGCATGGCAGAATACTGATTTTAGGTAATTTTAGTTAGAATGGTTGTTTTAGGTTTATTTTCTTATTTTCCCACCAATCCCATTTGCATGCCACTGCCCTATGCTTAAACAGCCGTGATCGGTGGAAATACAATAAAAGTTGTATTTTTTACTTTTTGTATTGTTTGCAATTTCAGTGGCCTTATACTTGGCAATTGGCATGCTTCCTCCATGATATGCAGCCTTTATTTGGAGCTGTCATGTCTCTGTTTTGGATTCTGCAGACCAGTACTCGATTACTAACCGAGTACATTTCTGCAGATTACGCTAGTCCTGCATGGCCTGATTCCAGCTTCCTGGATAGCAGATTTACCTCATTTGCATGGTTTTCACCTGCAAATGGGGTAATTTGCATGCAGGACTAGTGCAAAAGCACTCATGCACGTCAAATGAGCATGTACGTGGATTGCTTGGCTGCCGTATTGCCAACATTACCTCTTACACTAATCATACAGGCAATGCAAGCTTTTGAGAATCTGGGGGATAATTATTATGCAAAATATTTTCCATACACTGCACCAACATGTTGATGTCTTTCTGTTTAAAGTCAGTTCTTTGGTTTCCCAAGCCATTTGAGGCTAATACACAAGGAATAACTAAAAAAACCTCCTTAACATCAATTACAAGAGATATGAGTTCCTCATCATATTGAACATTACTCAGTGAACACAAAAAATGCTATGAGTTTCTTAAAACATGATTTTTATCATTAAAATTGTCTTAGATTAACACCAAAACATTTAGTTGTGGGTTCTATTTTAGAACCGCCAACTGCAAACATGGATCACAAGGGTAAATCACCAGTTAATTTATGGATATTTAGAATCCCAAAAATACTCAGGATTACAGGTTTTGAAACTTTCAGATATTCACTCAAAGCATTATTTAACATGTTGCCCTTTATCAAATCCTCCAACCAGGTGTCAGTTTTAGAATATGTTGTGTTGATTTCATTCACTGCAGCTCCTACAAAAATGCCTCTATTTGTTTAAATATTCTCACATTTTTATTGAATAAAGAAAAGTAGCCATAACCACAGTACCCCCCTCCCCCCTTATATGGCTTCATGTTTCTAATAACTCCATTGTTACTCAGCTTATTAATACATTTATTTTAGCCAGAGACAAATTGTAATGGCTATTTTTAACCTCTGAAGCAAAAAGTCTAAAATCCCTTTCACATTTTTTTCAAAAATAGCTAATGCTGGAGCCAGTATGGATTAAAGGTACTTGACCTATATAATCCTTTATCAAAAACACTGTCAGAATTGCTGTCTTTAAATTACAAGGCCAAACTGAACATACAAATATATAGCTTTAGTTGTTACAAATGTCCATCCAAATTAAAATTAAGATGTAAGAATAAAGTGAAAACCTTTACATAACAACCCCTCATACAATGGAATACTGTCCACATAACTGTAGTCATATACCTTAAGGTTATTGTAATCAAAAAGCAGAACGTTTGTGGTTCTTGATATATCATCTTCTATTTCCAATACCTGACCCTGCCCCTCCATCCCCTGTTCAAGTGTAAGGTTTCCCTTTGTGCTGAAGTCATGGTGTTGTAGTAGCCCACCAGTGACTGCTCTATGTTCATACGTTTATAGGTTATGAATTGCAATTTTTGATTATTTATTGAAGTAAATGGAGTGATTTTTTTTAATCTGATGAAGTTCTGGATATATTAGGAATGAAAGTGTTTATATGGCAGTAAAACTGCTTTTTTTTTGTTTTTTAATACTGTGTTGATGCTATTTTAAGTGGCTTCACACATGTGCTACTTCTAGATACTTTAAATAATAGTCAACAAAAAGAAAGCAGTCTTTTTACTGAAACTAGTCAACGCCAACTTTTGTCCAAAGATGTTCTATATTTCATTCATGCAGTAACAAATGGTACCATTTCTTCACTCTGATACTGAGTTTTGAATGCATGACAGATTTTACATATTTGACCCATTTGCCCGATCAGCCCTGACATCCTTGTCATTACTGGATATGATTCATGAGTCTTGCTTAACATAGCATCATGCAACATAGTAGAAATGATAATCTTGCAATTTATGAGCATTCAACTGTGTGCACATGAACTGTCCCCAAGGTAAAGGAAGTTTACTGTTGTGCCTAGGTGTACTGACAACATTACCTGGACAGCTATTCAAGACTATTTCTCTAAGCAACTTCAGTTTTCTGTCCTTTCTTTTACAGTGTCTTAGCTGTTGTATTTCTCAGCTAATTCAAGTAAATGTGAAAATCCACATAACTTTCAGATCTTTCTCTAACAAGTTTTCTTTACACCATTAAGCTTCACTTAAGGATGTTGGCTACATACATCAGTCTTCCTGGTTTCTGCTGAGGTTCTTGGTCATATGTCGCATGCTTCGTCTCCTTATGACTGATTTACTATATATGTGATAATGGAGTTTTAACAGTCAAACACTATGGTCAGTATGCTTTTTCTATTGAGTATATTTAAGCATCAGTCAAAGCCCTTGACTCATATACTACTTGCCTAACTTAGCTACCTTCCTATAGTTGTACTGCTCCAAACCATTGTTGGCTAGCAGTCACTTGAAGAGAAACTGTTAATGACACATCACAGAACTTCAGAGTAGGTTCCTTAGTAATGATATTTTTTATCATTTTAAAACTTCCATTGAAATCTTCAAGGTCTATGCATATTCAAAGCTTGTTTTGCTTTACTACTGCCATCAAGCCATCACTTGTTCATTCAGATTCATTTAACAATTGTGCGCATAGCCTCTATGCACCTCAGCTGATTGTTCAGTCTAGTTGCTAAGTGTAACTGTTACACTTGTTGAAGCATATGTGACTGGTACTGCCACAAGGGCCACAGACAATTTTTTTACTAGCTCCATGCAGCTGCCTCCAGCTACTCTCCTCCTTTGCTGGGTCTACCAGACCTGCCTTAGCCACCCACCGGGCTGTACTCAGCCCACATCTAGGGCAGCGAAGAGATCAAGGACAGTGGTTCAGCACCATACTGCTGCCAGGGTGTATTAACCCTGAAACCATGTAGCTGCTTTGCGAGCTCCACGATAGCTGCCTTCAGAATATGCATGAGAGCTTCTATGCATATTCAACCTCTAGAGCAAGCAGGACACAGCTTGTAACACTGAAGGCTCTATTGCAATGAGACTAGGCTGCCTCTTCCTCACAAACTGTTCACATCCATAGTTACCAATAATAAATTCTTACAAGTATTCATCTGTTGCAGTTTCTTGTAAAGTCTACTTAAGAACTCAGCCGAGTCCTTGATCACTGCAGGTGTGTGAGGTAGCAATTTCTTTAACTCCCCTTCTATAAAAATAGAAGGGGTTCAGTTATCCATCCTCTTCCTGAAATTACTGGTCGCATTGGAGGGTCATGTAGATTCTTATGCACCTTAGACATTCCATTGATGCTAGGTATAGTAGGATGACATACTTAAAAAAAAATCAAACAGCTCTTTGCTTATCAATCTATTCATGAGCTTGTCATAAAGCATGTCTTGCACACTATGTATAATGGTGTTCAATTCTCTTTTATCAATCCTCCTGTGGGTGGCTATATCTGCTAGCATCTCCTTCATTTTGGTATCATAGAACGACATATCCATAACTATAAATGCCCCTCCTTTGTCAGCTTGTTTAATCATGATGTCCTTCATATTCTGTAGTTCATATAGTGCTCTCTTCTTATTTAGAGTTAAGTTGTGGAAATGTTTACTTCCCTTTTGCTGTCTATATTCAGCCACTTAATTTTTACATAATCACACAAAGGCATCTACAGCCGGATGACATACAGGGACAAACGTACTTGGTTTCCTATATCCAATTCTAGTTTGAGATTCTTCATTGTTTATATTGCTAAAGAAATGTCTTAGAGTCACATTTCTAGCAAAATATTTTTGATATAGGATAAATTCACTCATTGGTGAACGCAAGGAGGGTATGAAACTCATTCCTTTCTGTAATAGTCGAGTGTGATCTCTTGTTAATACAATACTCAATATATTAAATACAAGGGAATCATTTATTCCTGAAACCTCCATTTCTTCCTCTCCCTGCTCTGGGGTCGTACATCCCCCAGGGAGTTATTCTGCAACAAAAAAAGGAAGCTGCTGCTAAAGCGGTAAATGTACCACCCCATCTTTGGGTTTAGTGGCATTCTTATATCCAAATTCTTGTTATTATTCAAAATGGATATATTTTTTTCACCCTGCTCAGATAGTTCTCCTATGCTCTCAGTATTGATTACCGAGATAACATTAGTCTCAAGAGCATGTATAACAGCTTCATGTGTTCTGGAAACCTCTCTGTTGTTTTGCCTGGGTGTAGTATGCACTTCTGCGTCTACTACAATTCTCGTTGATTTCCTAGTGACATTCTGCTCCTTTTCATGGCTTGCTACTCTTCCATTGTTTACATTAGTCCTGGTCTGTATGGTTGTTTTCTTGTCTTTCAGCCATTCAAACAGGTGACCCTTCCTAAAATCATTAAAATCCCTGGATAGTTTGCTACTTTTCACTCCTTTTAACTTGGTATCATAAGCATCAAGCCTGTCCTGCAGAGCCCCTAGCTTCATCAAATTGTTATCGGATAGTGTCATTTGTTCCAGTTCATTCTGGTTTTGTTCAATAAGGGTTGCTGCTTCAATCTCCTGAGTATGACAGTGTCAAAGAAGGCTATTGAGTATGTATCTGGAACCCCAGAATGGTGAGGAATGAGACAATCCTTGTTAAAGACCCCTGACCTCTGAGAAAAGACTGCAATGATAAGCCAGTAATCTAAACAGAGACATATGAGAATGCTTGAAAGTCCACAAAGAGCTATTATAGGAACTAGGGTCTTTGTCAATACCTTTAGTGCTGTGGATAACCCAAAAGGTAATATAGAGAACTGATATTATGACCCAGACACAGGGAATCTGAGAAACAAAAGATCTAGAACTTGTGTGAAGGCAAGTTCTTTCTTTGTAATCAGAAACAACATGAAATAAATGCTTTTTTTTTCCTGTGGTCTAAAGGCACTGGGTCTACTTATTGCAAGGCTAGCATGACATTTGTATTTAAAAAATAACTCATAGATTTAGAAAGAATCCACTGTTGGTGATACGAGCTGCTGATAAAACAAGATTGCTTCCATGATGTGAAAAAATGCAGTTTATATACATGTTAGCGGCAATGAGGAAAGGCCTCATTATGGACTAATTTCCATGTCTGTTAATCGCCCTTACGTATCAGAAGTACAAATTAGTCCTTTCCTGCACGTTCCTGAGGTAGTCAACACTGAATTGGAACAGGCAACCCTCCCAATTCATTCTCACACACACACACACACACACACACACACACACACACACACACACACACACACACACACACACACACACACACACACACACACACACACACACACCTTGACATACATTTTACCCATCCCTGAGCAAACAGAACATATCCGACAGCACTTCTTATCTTTGCATCTGTCCTTCTAGACCCTTACAGACAGTACCCGACAGCAGTTCTTATCTTTGCCTCTGTCCTTCTAGACCCACACAGACAGTAAGTAATGTGCACCAGGATACTAGACCTGTTGCTGTATTGACTTTTTAAGTGAGTCCCAAGAAGCTGCACTCCCTGGAAGCACACTTTGTAAGATGCTGACGTCTGTGCAGTCAACCAGACATGGTTCAAAGGTGCAGAAAGCACCCCGGCCTTGCAGGACTATAATGCCTTCTATATGTTCAGACCACAAACTGAGCATAAAAGAACCAAAAGACAAGATGTATCCATCTTCATTAAGGATAAACATTCTGAATGTCTTGAGCTTCTCTGTGTCCATTTAACTATAGGCAAAGCCCCTACCACATCATAGCTAGCTATAGGCCTCCCACCATGAAACAGAAAAAGTATACTGCATACCTGGACTTACTGGAGTCACTTGCCCTAGATCCCACCACCTTACTCATGGGTGATTTTAATTAAACTACCATAGACTGGAAAACATACACAACCACAAACATGCTGGATCAGAGGTTCTTGGACTTTGTTACTGTAAATGCTCTAGAACAGCTAGTCAGCACACTCACAAGAGGCTCAAATGTCCTGTAAGATGGGACCATAAATCAGTCTCATTTGATGCCATTATAAGACCAGATACCCCACATCAAGCTCAAAAATCCTTAAGAATTTTGCAAAGACAAATTGCTTCCTACTAATTGGTGTCATAAGAAGTTTCAAAGCCCCCTTGAACAAAGATAATATGGACTCTTATGCAGAGGTGTACACCAATGCCCTGTATAACCACTTAAGCAGCTGTATAAAATCAGCTGTACCTGATCAGGTCTTGCCAAAAAAAAAAAACCCTGGTAGATCCCCTATTATAAACAGGCTATACAACAAGACAAAGAAACTAATGTTGAAGAACAGGAGGGAACTGGCTCAGCAGAGGAAGAAATCCCCCTCTAGCTTAAACAAATAAATCAGAGGCCTTGCCAAGTCCTCCAAAGCTAATTATGAAGCTAAAATAGCCTTTCTAGCTAAGGATCATTTAACTACATCTAGAATCTAAAAAGGAATACCCAGCTATGCATTGAACTGGTTGTGGATGACACCACCCATACTCAACTGGAGGTAATAGCCAACCTGCTAGCTGACAGATCTGGAGCAAACTTCATGCCCCCATCCCCTCCAGTCATGCCCTAAAGTATGACTGCCACCATTCCTCAGTATATTATCTCAAGAGTGTAGGTCATCTCTGATCTCTCTAAGGCCAAAAACATGACATCAGTGGGACCAGACAACATCCCAGGTTGTCTTTTAAACACACATGACCTAGCAGACCCATTTGGATCCCTGTTTAATCACAGCCTGTGAAATGACTATGTTTTGACAGAATGGATGACAGTAACAGTAAGCCCTCTGCACAAAGGGGACCATCAACTGACCCTGGGAATTATAGGCCCAAAAGCTTGACTACTCTGATCCTCAAGGCCATGGAAAGAATCATTATGGACTTTATTAACAAGGACATAGGTAATCTCCAAACTCTGGACCCAACCCAGTTCAGATTCTTTAAAGGTAGATCATGCCTGTCAAACATATTTGACTTCTTCGAGAAAGTCACCAAAGCCCTGGGTGAGGAAAAGACAGTGCATACGGCCTACCTTTACCTAGTCAAGGTATTTGATGCAATCCCAATTACAGAAACTATCCCAGTTTAGGAATTAACTCCTACATTACCAGATGGGTAGCCAACTGGCTCACCAATGGGACACATACTGTCAAAGTGAGTGACTTCACCTCTAACAAAAGACCAGTCACCAGTGGCATACCACAGGGTTTTGTGCTGGGCCCTTTGCTGTTTAGAATTTATTTCTCAGAAGTCCAGGCAAACTTGGACAGACTGTGGCTGATGAAATTTCCTGTTAATTGCAAATTGGGAGCAATCAAGTCCTCCAATGATGTTAATATACAGCAGACAGGGTTAAGGCAGGCAAATGATTGGTGCCAAAGCCATGGATTAAAGCTAAGTGCAAAAAGATGATTTATTATTCCTTTTAGGAAAGCTGACATCCCTGTTAATTACATTTTAGACAGCACCTCCCTAAGTGTAGACCAAGTAGTACTTGATCTGGGTATTCAGGTTGATAGCAGTCTGAACTTTGACTGCCACATATCCATAGAGGATGTTATAATTCCATTATACTTGGCACCCATTAGACCAGTAATTAAGTACAATGCTCCCTTTTGCATGTACCTCACCAGACACCTGCAACAATTAGAGAGACTGCAGAGGTTTCTCACCAAGAACTTACGGGGTACACAAAACAAGTCTTAAGCAGAAAGACTGAATGTCCTGTCACTATATTCTGTCTCCTACAGATTGCTAAGTGGTGACCTGTGCCTGGTTTATAGGGCAGTCTCTGACCCAGCCCTGATGCAAATGCTACACATTTGTAAATCAAACTGCATCAGAGTCACTCACTCCAAGGATCCTAACCTAGCCTCTGACATGAATAAGTCATGTTGGAGAGATAGATACATCTAATAGAGACTGACACTTCTCTGAAACAAACTTCCAATTCACATGAAGCAAAGCCCCTCCCTGACCCTCTTCAAATGCAACTTAGATCAATGAATGGGTGACCACAAAATTACTCCTGGGGTGGCACCCATTTCCCTCTTGGGCAGAAAAAGTCAGTATTAACTATCATAGAGTGTTACCTCTGCGAACTTCACTCACCTAACCACCGACAGCTGGGGCAACTCAGGATAAATATGACTAGGCTTGTAAGGTCTCTAGGGCCATTAGCCTAGTAACCTTCTATGAACCTATGAATATATGAAATATTCTCCCTGGTGTCATTTAGTATTCCTCCTGTCATTGTACCAAAGCCTCCCCCAACACAAATACTGCCCCATCCCTCTTAGCTGTCCCTGATTTTACAGAATGCTCCTGCAAGTGCCTCTTAAAGGTGCACTGTCCCTTATAACTCACAGACTGTTGCAGTCATTTAATAATGCCAGACATTAGAGTTTCATATTTTCTTTTGTGTAAAAAAATAAAAAATAAAATAAAAACATGTTATAATAAGGTTTCATCTAGTGTAGTGGGTTAAGGCTCTGATAAGTTTTTTAACCAATGGCAAGAAACCAGATGCATATGTCTCAACTGTTCCTGATTGTGCTGCCCTCAAAAAGTTATTTTGTTAAATGTCTGAGAATTTCAGTCAAAAGAGAGTAATGTTTAAATATGTTACTGATCTGGGGCCCTTGTCTCCCTGCTCCATTAATTTTGGCTTTGCTCCTGCTTCTTGGGTGAAGAATTTGAGAACTATGATCTTTACTGTCCCCAATTTCACCTCATAATTTGGTTATTTCTTAGTACAATCAATGGTTTTCTGTTTTATCACTGAGGATTATATTCACTAAATAATGACAGATATTTCAATTTTAGTCTTTGTATCCTTCAGAAATAAGTGTTAATTAAAAATGTGTTATTTTTACAACTTTCTGAATGTGATGCTTCTGATAAGGTGTTGACATTTATTAACTGCATGACTGTGTGGGCCTTATTTCATTTATTGGTAGCTATACTTATTGGGATAGTCTGTGAATGGAAATAACTGCTGTTTGCTCATTATTCTGCTTTTAGAGTATAAATGTGGTTTGTGTGAATCACTTTGGACTAATGTGTGGCTACTGTCTGTGCGGAGCATAACTGAAATGCATTACATGGTTATCAGAATCAGGTGTCTTAAGTGTATGCAGAAGTGTCTATGATTGCTGGCTGGGGGTTGTCTGAGGATGAACGTAACTAAACCTCTTGTCATTTGTCCATTTTAAACAGTGACTAATCTGGCTTTGCAGGACTGGTCTGCATTTGTGTGATATGAGATGATTTTACCGTGATTACTGTGTGTTGGTATGAAACAAATTATTATTATTATTTTACTTTTTTCTCTACAGTCAGAAGTCAGTGGTCTAAGCAGTCAGTAAAGTGGCTGTAATTACTGGGTATGGAGACTGTATGCGGATATAAGTCACTTACACCTATTGTTGTTTGATCAATGTTAACAGCTGGTGATCTGGCGTGGGAGAAGTAGTATCACATAATCCACTGTATTTGTTAAAATCAGTGTAAAACTAGCATTGCTATGGCCTATGCTTGTGTGTGTGTGTGTGTGTGTGTGTGTGTGTGTGTGTGTGTGTGTGTGTGTGGTGTATTTAAGAGTAACAAGTTGACAACAGTTTGGTTCATTTTTCATCGCAAACATCAACATTACCTACAATAGGTTTTTGACTCTGATGCTTTGTCACGAGCACAATGTATGTGAATGCACTTGTTCATTGGCGCAGTAGTGCAGTGAGCTAGGCCATTTCTGTGCTCTTGGCTCTGATTGAGTTTTAGGGTGTGACTTCTTCATATATATGTGTGTGTGTGTGTGTGTGTGTGTGTGTGTGTGTGTGTGTGTGTGTGTGTGTGTGTGTGTGCATATGTGTGCATGCATGTGTGTGTGTGTGTGTGTGTGTGTGTGTGTGTGTGGTGTATTTAAGAGTAACAAGTTGACACAGTTTGGTTCATTTTTCATCGCAAACATCAACATTACCTACAATAGGTTTTTGACTCTGATGCTTTGTCACGAGCACAATGTATGTGAATGCACTTGTTCATTGGCACAGTAGTGCAGTGAGCTAGGCCATTTCTGTGCTCTTGGCTCTGATTGAGTTTTAGGGTGTGACTTCTTCATATATATATATATATGTGTGTGTGTGTGTGTGTGTGTGTGTGTGTGTGTGTGTGTGTGTGTGTGTGTGTGTTTGTGTGTGTGTGTGTGTGTGTGTGTGTGTGTGTGTGTGTGTGTGTGTGTGTGTGTGTGTGTGTGTGTGTGTGTGTGTGTGTGTGTGTGTGTGTGTGTGAAAAAGCACTACATCGTGTGATAGACCTTGTATGTCAGTGGCTCAGCAGGTAGCATACCTACATTTGGTGCTAGAAGGTCAGTAGTCTGTGGGTTGTGTTCTCATTCCCACTTCAGGTGATTGGATTCTTTTTCCATTACTCACACTGCTGTCCAGCATTGTGGGGGGGCACTCTTGAGTATGCCGTCCTTTGGATTAGAGGTTAAACTGAGACCCTATTTGCCTGAGTTGCTCTTACCTTGAGTGGATGCAAAAGAAACTACAACAATTACTGAAAGAAACAGAGAAATGTCTCTAGTGCCCTGGGTAAATTTCCCCTAGTTAGTATAAATACCACTTTGGATTTTATCAGAAAAGAGGCTACTAGCTAAGAAGGACTAACTTTTTCCACAAAGGACAGTAAGTGAATAAAAATTGTTAGGGGCAGTGTCAGTACGTGTGCATATGTGAAAATTCAGTGTGTCTTGTGATAGATCTGGATTTTCAGGGCCAGTGTCAGTGGGTCTGCTATTTTTCTTGTCAAAATGTTGCTTATTTTTATCTATGGGTGCAGATGATATTTCCAGGCACATACATAACTTGTGTGGGTAGCAGTTAACTTCTTTAACAAGTCATTATCATTCAAAAATATGATACAAAATATATTAAAGAACATCTGTACCCTTAAGACTTCCAGGGGCTTGTGGCCTCCACACCCCATACTGCAAAATATGTATCTGACACAGGCATAGTTGTGCCCTTTGCCCTGAACTCCCCTTATTCTAAATCTAGTCCTGCTTGGTGGTGTTCACAGAAGATTATTGTAGCTTGTGTGTGTGTGGGGGGGGGGCCTGTGGATGGTCTGATCATTATTTATTTAATCTTCCTCACAATCAAACCTCAGAAGTGTGTGCTGTGCAGAAGGTTGTTACAGCTGATGGGCTGGGGACATTGTGGTCATTATTTATTTTTCACTCTCATCAAAAATCTCAGATGTGTGTACAGAAGGTCACTTTACTCTATGAGGAGACAATATAATGATGAGGACTATATTACTATGATTGTATTTTTTTCTTTCCTCACAATTAAATATCACGCAAATATACAGATCATTATATTTTGAGGGGTATGAACAAGGAGATGTACTGCTTTATGTATGCTTGATGGCAACAGATCAGCATATGCTACTTTTTTATATTTGTTCTTCCAATTTTATCCCAGCCTGACATCAGACGGGTACACAGAAAGTGTTGGTCTTCTGGGGATAAGGTTAAACAGACATCCTGTATATATGTATGCCAGCAGTCACTTGAAATGGGTATCACTGAGGTGTGGAGAAGTGAATTCATTGAAAAGAAAGAAAGCTGGTATGAATAATCAAAAAACAGCTAATCACACATCTCCAACTTTTTTTCGGTGTGAAACTGAGAACACAAGGGAGCAGGGGAATTTGCCCTTTCTCCATTGTAGTGTGATCTTGATGTTGGTATATATAATTAGCAAGAGAGTACGCGGAGAGGGTCTATATTATATATCTGAAGCTTCAAAGTTTTGAACCTCATATGTTTGACAACATATGAGCGAAGCATGAATCTTCAAATATATAATAAAAATGTAAAAAAAAATAAAAACACTAACTTTAATGCTCTGAGCAGGGGGGCAAGCCCCCACACACCCCCTACTTAAATATACCAACTCCGAGACCACACTTTAGTGCAGAAAAGGGAAATTTTCCCATTCTGGGCATATGGAGCCATTGTCTTTCACCTTCGAACTTTTCAAAATTCGATCATATGGTGTTGACCATATGACATTCAAACTTTGAAACGTTCGATAATTTAATAGGGACCCATGGAGAACCCCCCCCCATTTAATTATTTGTGTTTCAAGCAGTTTTGTCCTATGTTTTAAAGCATAGTTTGGCAAGAATTAGATTAAGTATCATATACTCCTTCAAAATATGACTATACCCTTTTGTGCTTTTTGATATGTTAGCCACAATGAGGAAAACCCTCATTATTGGTTAATTTGCATGTATCTGAAACTGCTACTGCTAATCAGGACTTTCCTGCAGTAAGCACCTATGTTAGCCCATGCATTGTGTTTGCACAGGCACCTCCCTCATTCACTCAGCCACCCACATGCTAACATTCAACACACACACACACACACACACACACACACACACACACACACACACACACACACACACACACACACACACACACACACACACACTCACACACCTCTTAACTGTCCCTGAGTTGACAGAACTTCTCTAATGTATCCTATCCCATGATATTATTTAGTGTTCCTCTTGGCTTTGTGCTGTTGTTTTCAGCATGACTATTCAAAGGCATGGCACTTTGGCAATTGAACAGTGTGTCCCTGCTCTGTTCTCCATACCTCATAGACACTTATAATCAGTCAATAATTGCCACAATCTAAGAGTTTCATACCTCAAATAATTCTCAGAATACATACCAATACAAGCCCCTTCAGTTAGCATAGAGGCCTAAGGCTGCAAACTGTTAATGAGCTGCTGTCTGTGGCAAGGGTAGAGGTGTTGAACCTTGTGTCCCATTTTACTTTAACCTTTTTTCCATGACTTATTGTAATATATGTGAAGGGTCCCTGGTATCTCCTGGTAAAGCAGAGGACTAAAGCTCTGCAATTGAACTGTTCTTTGTGTTTTTGATACAGGGTTGAAAATTTAATTTAATCCCTGGTGTCTAGTGTACCCCACATACATCTACGGTGTGGCAAAACTGTTGTTCTAGTAACTTTTAAAGTGACTTTAGGAAAGTATTTACAGAATATCATGGATGTCTAGTGCCCCTTCCACCCATACATCTTTTCTGCTGTAAAACCATTGTTCAAGTAATATTTACACAACTTAGTCTATCCCTGGTGTCTAGTATCCTCTCCTTATATTGCAGGAGGTTCTTGTTTATCTAGATGAGTTTAGTGGTATGACACCCCCCCCCCACATTCACACATACTGACACACACACACACACACACACACACACACACACACACACACACACACACACACACACATTCCCCCATCCCTACTTGTCTGCTAAACTTACTAGCATGTACTTCTAAAGCCATTTCACACACTGAAATTAATTGGTAAATGTAAACTTATTGCAGGCATTTCTGGGAGAGATCACATGGCTAATTAGCACAAACTGCTTCCCCAGAATTTCTCAGTAGCATTTGCTTTATACCACAGAGACAGTCCACAAAGGTGTTGCACCTCTTTGTGGTGGAGCACTGCAGTAGGGCTGTCTAGTACAGCCAGAGGTAAAAAGGGCTCACCACTGGTGGTGACTAACCATGTTTTTACTTCTTAGCAAGGTCTAAAAACACTTTGTACCATTAACTAAAAAAAAATAATAAATAAAAAATAAGAACAGGCCTACAAGAAATCACATTTGTTCATCTGGAATAGAATAATAATATATCTAGATCTATATCTAAATCTATATCTGTCTATCTGTGTGTGTGTGTGTGTGTGTGTGTGTGTGTGTGTGTGTGTGTGTGTGTGTGTGTGTGTGTGTGTGTGTGTGTGTGTGTGTGTGTGTGTGTGTGTGTGTGTTCTATGAGTATGTTTGTATTGCTTTCTTTTTCCTACACTAAACCCTACACTATACTTTCAAAGCTGTCAAAGTAATAAAATGCACATTCAAGTTGGAAACGATGATCTCAGTTTGAAGTACACTGTCCTTTTTCAGTTATGCAACATTTTCTTGGTCAAATCAAGTAGGTCTCTGATTTGACTCAAGATTTTCAAACTTTCCACCACAATACCATAAACCAGCCATACTAGGATAATACCAACCTATCAAATACCTCTAGGTAGTGAAGAAATAACTCTTACACTTATCCATTTCATCAGTTACTCACAAAAACCTCAATATTTTCTTAAAACAGAACCTAGACTTATTCAGGGTATTGCATAAATATGCTATTACTATCTTCATAATATGCTGACTCCTTCTTCTTAAATCACGATAGCAGGGTGAACATATATTTTACTAAATACTATTAAGTCTACTAAACTTACAGAGTTCAGGAAATATTAACCCAAGTATTTCCTTTCACCATCCTTCACACTAGTAGCACTGTGGTGAACTTTCTCAGTACCCTACTCTTTGCTAGCACTATTCTACAATATTCTTGTGCTGCTTTTTCTCCTTCTGACACCATAGGAGGAGCAGGACGCACTTACTTTACATAGCTAAAACAGTGCATCTTCTTGCCAGTCTTCATAATAGTGTCATCAGAATATAACATTTCTGTGTTATCTTCTCTCCTTCAAAGACACTGACTGGAGCTGTGAGAAAATGTCTTTCTTTTTTTAATAAAACTTTTATTAATTTAACATATTTACAATATACAGTGGATATAAAAAGTGTACATGCCCCTGTTAAAATGCCAGGTTTTTGTGATATATAAAATGAGACCACAATAAGTCATTTCAAAACTTTTCCCAACTTTAATGTGATCTATAACCTGTACAATTCAATTGAAAAACAAACATTTTAAGTAATACACCATGCTTATTAGATATTAGTGACTCTATCCCCTGGATTCATGAAGCTCCATGCAAGAATAAGGCTATTCTTGCATGGAGTGGTTCATGTCCATTTAGGATAGCAGCATGCCTTGCATATGCATGAAGGCGCGCTATCTAAACTAAATGGACACGAACCAGGAATGAGCGCAGGGGGCGTGTGTTAGCAGTCCCAGCAATTGAAACATGTCCCCTTTGCTGTGAAAGTGCCATACGGCACTTTCTGACATGGATGAGTGTCAAACTATATAATATTAGAGCCTGGCTCTAATATGATATAGTAAACGAGTGTCCGCAGACACTGAAATGTAAATAGCTAATATTTCAGTGTCCGTGGACACTGAAGAAAAAAAAAACACCTATAGAAGGCAGCAGCCTTCAAGTGTACACCCCCAAATGTATGCACTCTTGCCCTACATGCATGGAAGCAGTAGGGCGAAAGGAAAGGAATAAAAATAAAAAAATGTAATAATATTTTTTTCATGAAATAAATTTGAAGTTTAAGCACCATGCAGCTTGTTTGCGTGGTGTGCTGCTATGCTTAGCCTGGCTGAAATCCTGAAAATGATAGACAAGTGCTAGTGTGATAGAAAATGTCACCAAGCTGCTGTAGCATAGTGGTACTGCCATGGTATAGCATGTAGAACATGCTTGGTTCAAATCCCCCTCTGCCAAATCATTTAATAAACTTTTAAGGAATGTGAATGATAGATGTCAATCATATGACTCACGTATAGCACAGTAGGGGTGGGAATATGTAAAATGTAAATGTGAAAAACAATTTATAACTTTAATGAAAAAAATAGATGCAAGCAACGCTTTGCTAGTGTAAGCATTGCTTACCTGCATTCAGCTCTGCTTAGCTGGTGTAAGCATTGCTATGCAGATTTGTGTGGAGTTAAGCATAGTGCAGCATAATAAAACCGGCCAATCATGAAAAGGTGTGGGAAAACTGCCCTATTTAAACTGGACAGGTGGGAATACAGCCATAATCATTTGGGACTGCAAACAGCAGGACCAAAATGGCTGTTGGCAGAGAAGGTGTGCGTTTCCAAGTGCAGCGTTGGGGCATCCAGGAGTCCAGGGTCATGGTTGGCCTCCTAGTTAAAAACCATGATGGCAGGCTGTTGCAGGGCCAGTACCAGGCTCACAGTACAAAGCGGAGGCCTGGGACCAGCTTGCATGTGATCTCACCAGTGCCACAGGTATACCCCGGACTGGTGAGCAGGTATGTCATCACCATAATGACCTGAAGCAGAGAAGTGGTGCACTGTTGGACCAGTGGATCCAAGAAGCCCGAGCGCAGAATGTCTCACCTGTCTGTATGTATGCAGTCTTATGTATCTCTAACTAAATATGGAAAAAGTTCAACTTGCGACTATGCAGGTGTAATTAATGTGTGATGTCTCCCCATACAGGTGCTGCAGAGAGGTCCCAGAATGTGCAGGCTCATGCACAGCGACTGGCCCAGCTGCATAAGCAGTATGGTAAGTACAGAATACCCCTTACTATTAGCAGTCTTCTTCTTCTTTCGGCTTTTTCCTGGTTAGGGGTCGCCACAGCGGATCACCTGTCCGCTCATGATTGGCAGTGGAGTTTTACGGTGTTGAGTTGTCAGCCCAGCACCCAACCTTCCACAGGAGGCACACACATGCACACAATCAAGTCTAGGGCCAATTTGGAGTGCCCAATCCACCTACAGCATGTCTTTGGGATGTGGGAGGAAACCGGAGCACCCAGAGGAAATCCACGTGACCACAGGGAGGACATGCAGACTCCGCACAGAAGGCACCCCAGCCGAGGATCGAACCAGACAACCTCTTGCTGTGAGCAGTAAGAAATCAAAATTATAGTAATAGTAGTACTGCTTGTATATATAATTGTGCTGTAAAAGTCAGGAATAAATGCCTTTGTCAGGCTGCCAGTGTTACAGTGGAGTATTCCCAGCTGCTGTGTAAGACAGATATCAGTAGCAAACAAGGTACAATATGCAGGAGAGGAATATTAGAATATGTATGAGTGTGTCTGAGTCAACTTGCCAAGAAAGTGCCATGTCAGGGCTACTGTAACAGTAATGAAAAACATTCCCCTGTGCAGATCATGAAGGAATAGTAATTGTGGAGTTTTGAGTCGTACACAGATATGTATGTCAAAACTAATAAAGGTGATCCCAAACACTGGTGTGTCTCATCTCACTTGTACCTGATAAATACAAATGTGTATGCCCTGCAGAATGCATTAACTGAGGTGAACTGATTTAGCGCTGCTTGACTGCATACTTTAGAATGGGCATGTCAAATAACTGGAAAAAATCAACAGTACATATTTCCATCAGAATGTATTTTACTTGTTTGTCTGGCAGCATTGTCCTGTGATAACCTTTCAATTTCAACTGTATGTAGCTGTGAACGTACTGAGAAATGTATAAGGCTAACAGTTGCAGACCTAAAACCTACACTGTGTACTCAGGAATCTAAATTGCAGTATGTTGTTGTAAAACAGTCAAATGTGCAATCCAGCTAATGTGCACACATCACAAACAGTGACACCAATATGTGTTGTGTATGCATAAAATGTACTGAAAATGGGAAACAAATAATGCAATGTGATAATAAAAGTACTGTTCACAAAAATATGTACTAGATAGAAATGTCACAAGCAAAACACAACACTTCCCCAGTAGCTCAGTATGATAAGGACTAGGCCTGTAGTTCAGTTTTGCATACACAGCACGGTTAGAATCCAGGGACTTCCACTAACATCTCAGTCTGGTTCTACAGTTTTAAACTGCAATCTGAATAGATAATGTACTGCAACACATGCATTTTCCATACAGGGCACACAGGTAAATCAATATGAACAGAAATATTAGTATGATGTGTATAACTATGAAAGGTGTACAATTGCTGTGTTGACCAGACCAGTCCTACAAATAGATGCAAACTAGACATCCACACTCTGCAGTCTGGCCCAGACAAGCAGCTCACGTGTCACACTGTCATGGATAGTTTCCCCAGTTGACAAGAAACCTGCATACAGAGAATGTACCAGTAGATGTATGTGAAAGACACAACACACACTCCAGGGCCTGCAACTAATATGTGAATTTGAAATATGTGTAGAAGCAGCAATATAATGTACACACAGTTCATCTAGACAGGCACATAGTTAAAGAAATTGTTATAGAAACAGGTCTGATGTGTATAACTAAAATAAGGGTACAATTGCTCTTTTGATATCTACAGCTGCTGGTGTGCTGTAGCAGCCCTATGGCCCAGGTAGAGTGTAAGTGTGGTCAGAATGTAGAGTAGTGAATAGTAGTGTACTGACAAATATACTTGACAGCAGTTGTCAATTGAATCTGTTCCCTTCCCCACCACTCAACTGATCCAATCATCACACTGAAAGCAACATGTGCATGTTCCTAAACAAACCTCTACTGTTGGGACTGTTGCTCCATTTGGTTTATCATTGTTTAAACTGCGTGCATACTAATATCCCCTGTTGAATAATCATTTTATTGCATGCCTGACATACCACTACCTGACATGCTGTTACAACCCTGAATGCCATTTTATATATACATATATATATATATATATATATATATATATATATATATATATATATATATATATATACATATATATATATACATGGGGTCTGTTTGCTATAGCACTGCTATAATTGCACTGTTTTGGGTAAATGGGAATATTCCTGCATGCTATTTTGACTAATGTAATGTGTTGTGCATGACTAACCAATATTCATTATTACTTTCCACACCATAGCACATATGTGAAGGCAGATCCAGCGGATCCACCTCTCCCACCCCACCTGGCCGAGGCACTGACTGGGTCCCAGCACATCTGGAATCCAACCCAGACCTCCCTCATCTGCTGGACCTGCAGCACCCTCAGGTGGAACCACTGCAGGGGGTGGTGCTCACCCCCCGCATGTGGGCGCGGTGAAGACATTGTCACCCGGGACGAGGTCTGTGGCATGGTGCACAGTGTCCTCCAGATGGAACTGGATGAGTGGAGAGCAGGCTGTCACAGCTTGAGGGGCAGGTGGCCCCTCAAGCCCTGCCCCCAGCTCAGCCACCTTCGGGGCGGTGAAGGAGTAGTGGTGACTTCCATCGGGTGGGGACATCAGTGCCACTACTACCATCTGGGGGGCTCATGTGCCTCAGATTCCCACCCACCCACCCTGTCAAGGTGTTTACCCCCCGGTTCATACTCCACCCCTGTCTGCTGTCTTGTCTGTCTTGTTTGTCTGCAAATGCAACCTCTCCTACCAAACATCCGTCACCACACTTACAAGTAATCCTCTCGTAACATCCCACTCTCACCTTAGAAAAAAAAAAAGAAAAGGGCATCTGTCCCACAGAAAAAAAAAAAAAAAAACACGTCCCATACATAACTTTGCATTTCGCCCAGAGACATGTACCCAGCACACAATCTAACCCTACCAAACATCCGTATTGTATGATGCCCACACACCTCCCTGAGGGTGTGAGGCTTCTTTTTTTTTTTTGGCATTTTGCTGGTTAGGGGTCGCCACAGAGGATCACATGTCTGCTCATGATTGGCAATAGAGATTTACACTGTGGAGTTGCCAGCCTGGTGCCCAACCTTCCACTAAAGGCACACTCATGCATGCACTCACGCCTAGGGCAAATTTAGAGTGCCCAATTCACCTACAGTATGTCTTTGGGATGTGGGAGGAAATCGGAGCAATCCCACGTGACCACAGGGAGGATATGCAGACTCTGCACAGAAGTCACCCCAGCCGAGGATCAAACTGGAGAACCTCTTGCTGTGAGGTGACAACTCTAACCACTGTACCACCGTGGATGTCACCCTGTAGGGTGTGAGGCTCCAAATTCTAAATTGCCCACATTGAAAGCAGCTGTTGCTGCCAAAGAAATGCAGAGCTGTGGTCCTTTCCTACACCCATCCTGCACATCCCTACTTGTTTCTCCTCATTTGTCCCTCTGCTTGCCCCAATTTCACCACTTTCCTATCTCCCTTTTTTCTTTTCTTTATTTGAAATTAGCATGGGTTTAAGCAATCATAAGCAGGCGTAAGCGAAGCTAAGCTCACGCAAGCGTCGCTTACCTCCATGCAAACCCGCTTACAACTGCTTTAAAGTGCCTTAAACACTCTGTCTCCATCAGCCCCTGTTCTGCCCAACATCAAAATAAACAGCCTTTGTAAGTCTCAAACACAGGATCCTGCACACTATAGCGAAAGTGATTTACCACTAAGCCATTTCAAATGTAAATAAATCTGATGTTTTCTCAAACATATCATCAGCACAGTCATTCAACAGTAGGGAAAATGTATTTATATATGTAGATGTATGTGTGTGTGTGTGTGTGTGTGTGTGTGTGTGTGTGTGTGTGTGTGTGTGTGTGTGTGTATGTATATATGTATATACATATATGTATATATATATATATATATATATATATATATATATATATATATATATATTACTTAACTGTAAACTGCTTTTTCATACTGAGAGTTGTATTTTCTGTTTGTGATTGCTCTATCTGGACTTTTCTGTACATTTTTTCTGTTAAAAGCATTCTCTAGTCTGCTCCTTGATCTGTTTAAACCTTTCATTTAGTGGCTACAGCTAGGAACTGTAATAGTGTGCATTACTATAATTGTTTTTTTATTCAAATTACTAAATTGTAAACTGCTTTTTCATACTGAGACTTGGATTTTCTGTTTGTGGGTGTTCTTTCTATGCTTTTAAAGTGAGGTTTCTGTGTTCTGCTCAGGTGGCATAATCTTGAGAGAGGCCTGTTGTTCAGGCTGGAAGTTTTGTTTGTGTTTCTGGCAGCCATTTTCTGCTGATTGTCTTCATTATTGAGAGTAACAAGGCCTCCTGACCTTCTGTAGTACGAGTAATTGGGTAATAGCAGGGGCTGGGGAGTAATCTGATCTTCCTAACTCTTCCATTCTTACTGCTATATAAACCCTGTGACTTATAAAGGCTCTGCTTTTATTGTCAGGCTCTGGATTGCATTGCATAAGTGGAAATTCCTTAACATTCCAAGAGCAGACTAAGTTATTTCTTACACTTATTTCACTGAATTGCACTTCTGAAATGCTTGTAATTGTGCTATACAGTTGATCTACTATATTTTTGCAGTGTTATAAAGCTTTTTTTTATTGTTTCACTGCATTTATGTGCTGTTTTAAACTGATTTAACATTACTTAACTGTAAACTGTTTTTCATACTGAGAGTTGTATTTTCTGTTTGTGATTGCTCTATCCAAACATTTCTGTGCATTTTTTGTCTGTTAAAAGCATTCTGTAGTCTGCTCCTTGATCTGTTTAAAACTTTCATTTAGTGGCTACAGCTAGGAACTGTAATTTTCATTTAGTGGCTACAGCTAGGAACTGTAATTTTTTTTCCACCCACCCTCCCTAGTGTTGTGTGTTCTTATACTTGGTGTCTTTGCAGTTGCCCGCCCATACTGTATATTTGATCTGTGACACTCCTCCCAGTCTAGTGTCATTAGTTCACTCAATCTAATAGAGAACATTTGTGAAGGCCAACCCACTCAGATTCTTAACGTTGAATTAACTTCTGTTCCAGCTTTCTCCATTTCCACTTAACTGGAAAAAAAATCTAAGCTTGCTCCCCCCCCCCTTTCCTGTGGCAGGTCAAGTACGGATTTGCTGTGTCCAGGACTGTTTGTGAGCTCCTAAGCCCCCCCCCCAAACTTAACTGGGGTTAAACTATTCCTGGTGCCATAAAGCCTGTTTTTCAAAATTTAGCTTGCAACTAGCCAGCTTTTTAGTTTTAGCACTCATCTGTTTCTTTGATCTCAGCACTTGTTCAGAACTCATTGTAAGCACTAAATAAGTTACAAATTACTACAGCACTTTCCTCACTTGTCAAGTGGAAAACAGTTTTTAGTACTTAATAAATAAGCACCTATTCAGGCATGTCTAAAGGTCAGCTCCCGGTGTTTTCTCCTGTCTACCTGATGAATCTGGGCATCTTGGACAATGCAGCAATTGCCTCATGTACACAGACAACCTTCTCCTCCTACTACCCAACACTACGACCTGTGAGAGATGCACTTATATAGCCAAACTGGAAGCAAATCTCTCTTTACCAAAGACAGAGCTAGACAGTCAAGAGGAGAAGGTAAACACTTGCACTGCACCACACTCATCACATAGTCCCTCAAAACCTACACCACCAAAACACACACACAGAACCACAAAACACACACCTACATTCGCGGAGGCTATCTCTACTAATCTGCCCAAACAACAGAGACCTCCAAAGCAGAAATGCAAGCAACCTCCACCCCCCAACACAACCCAAATGACACATAGTCCACATACTCAGTCTGCCACTCATCTACAGCCCATAAGGCATAACGTACCCAACACTCTAGTCATAGGTGACTCTATAGTCAGGCACACTGATGTTCCACTCACCAGGCTAAACAAGGAAAAAGTTACTGTCAGCTGCCTGTCAGGTGTCAGGATCTGCCACATAACTCACGCACTCAGGTCACTCCACAACAAGTACAAATATGACTCTGTCATTGTCCATGTTGGTGTGAATGACCTGAGACGTACCTCCCTGGACTACATGAAAAGAGACATGGAGGAGCTCTCTGATCTTGTAGCCCAGGCTGGTATGACCCTAGCCCTGAGTAGCATCTTGCCATCACCCAGAATGACACCATAGTACAAGGACAAAATGATTGACTTTAACAATTGGCTAAGCTTCTGGTGTAATTTTAAGGGAATCCAGTATCTGTCTGCCTGGGATGACATGATCGACAGACCTCGCTGCTTTGCCAGAGATGGCCTGCACCTGTCGCCCTTGGGATTCCAGATTCTGGCAAAGGCTCTTGCCACCCCTATAGTGCCTTTTTTAGGCAAGGTTCAAATGACAAATTCACCACCATAACAGGTACAAGCAAGCAAAATCTGAGGGTAATGCTACTCAATGCTAGAAATCTAAACCTCAAAATGCACTCACTCACGGCACTCCTTAAAATGGAGAACATTGACATCTGTGCAGTGACAGAGACCTGGTTCAAAGCTCCAGAGAGCACCCCTGCATTACCAGGCTATATTTCATACCACACCTTTCAGCCACCAAACTCGGACCGAAACACTAAAGGTGGAGGTGTGTCCATATTCATTAAGGATATCCACACCTTCAAGCTAGTTGCTCAGCATAATGCATCCGAGATTATCCAAGTGCAACTAACTCTGGGCAAAACCGAAATCCAGATTGTAGCTTGCTACAGACCCCCCACCATGCCCCAGGATTCCCACTCCTCTTTTCTTGATACACTGGAAAATATTAAGGTACAACCCAACACTCTAATAGTGGGTGATTTCAACTACCCTACTATTAACTGGGAAAACTACTCATGTACCAACACTTTTGCTCAACTTTTTCTGGAAATCATCAATTCCAACGCTTTGGATCAACTTATCCACACCCCCACCAGAGGCAGCAATATCCT